>NC_060195.1:53214492-53304492 GCF_021184085.1 Oncorhynchus gorbuscha | reverse complement strand
GTAAAAATGATGGCGCACAATCAACGGATCATTCGAAGAGCTCCCTAAAAAGACTATCCGCGTCTCACAAAACAACAACTTTTTGAAAGGCGATCTACAAAAGCAGAAAGTTCAATTGCGTGTTGGTCAAAGTTCTGTAATGGCTTCATTGTGAGTGAAACACATTTAGGAATACACATAGCCAGCTCTGATGAGAAACAATATTTACACACCAGAGCATCAGTTTGCAGCCGAGGCACAGCAGGAGAGCAGAGAGACCCACACCCCTCTGTTACTGCAGCCGGGTAGTGGCTGCAGTCTGCAGGCCAACAGCTATCCCAAGGCAGGATTTTAATGAGGAGGAGGGGGGAGCCGGGGAGCTTTTGGGGAAACTGTCTGCGGCAGGTTATGGGGGAGGGAAGCGGGGGATGTGGGATAGGAGGTGGGAAGTGGGGGAAGCAGAGCTTGGGCTTCTCTCCTTTGTATGTGTGGGTGTGGGTGGGAGTGTGTGTGTGTGCGTGGGTTCCAGGAACCAGGAACAAGAAAGCTCTTGCAGGTCAGTCACACACAGAGGGCGTTGGTTTGGACCGTATAATTGTATACAATATCATCTAAAAAGCACTCCTAGAATCAGCACTCCTACTCTAAGATGCTTTTTGAACAAGGGCCTATATATTTCGGAATGATCGCCCGTTAAAGTTTGTTAATCAGAAGCTGTAATGAGGATGTTCTGGAGAATCTTATCAGGTGTAACAGCAGAAAAATAATAAAGGAACAAGACAGCTGTTACAGGTCAGCCACACAAACACACACACCGGGGGGCGCTGGTTTGGACCACCTCGATTGGCTGGGTCCCCAAACTCAACGGGATATTGGCCTCAGAGTGTAGCCGCAGTGTGTGTGTGTGTGTGTGTGTGTGTGTGTGTGTGTGTGTGTGTGTGTGTGTGTGTGTGTGTGTGTGTGTGTGTGTGTGTGTGTGTGTGTGTGTGTGTGTGTGTGTGTGTGTGTGTGTGTGTGTGTGTGTGTGTGTGTGCGAGTGCATGTGTGGAGGACATTGTGGGGTCTACATGGGGACAAGGGGAGATCTACATCCGTCGGTTGTGTCTCCCTGCAAAGTGAATGTGGTACAGACGTGAAAATACATCAATATTGGTTCTTCTGTTGCGGTATTGTATTGAGCTGTATTCAGACTCCTGAGCCCCCTGTCCTATTCATCTGTATATGAAAACAGCTCCAGGATTCTGTACAGTACAAATTAAACAAACACTGAAAGCATTGTAAAAATGTATATTGCTTTTCATCCTTGTCACAAAGTTCTGCATATGCTTTAATGTGATTACTATATATTTCAAGAATGAAACTCAAAAGGACATGCCAAAAGCAATATTCCAAATGTAAGAAAATCACCTGCCAATCTGAGGTTGTCATCATCTTCTTAAACGTATTAGGTATTGATAACAAACACACACAAAATGATATCGAGATGGGGAAACAAAGTAATCTAAAATCCTTCTAATTCAAGATAGTTAACTAAATGAGATATAGCGAGGTGGAGAATTCACGGTCGAACGATAAGAGTAAAAACATAGTGCTCTTCCTTCCTTCTCATTCTCTCTCTCTCTCTCTCTCTCTCTCTCTCTCTCTCTCTCTCTCTCCATACAGTGGGGAGAACAAGTATTTGATACACTGCCAATTTTGCAGGTTTACCTACTTACAAAGCATGTAGAGGTCTGTCATTTTTATCATAAGTACACTTCAACTGTGAGAGACGGAATCTAAAACAAAAATGCAGAATATCACATTGTATGATTTGTAAGTAATTAATTAGCATTTTATGGCATGACATAAGTATTGGATACATCAGAAAAGAACTTAATATTTGGTACAGAAATGACAGAGATCATATGTTTCCTGTAGTTCTTGACCAGGTTTGCAGACACTGCTCCATACAGACCTTCTCAGATCCTTCAGGTTTCGGGGCTGTCGCTGGACAATAGAGTCATCTTGAACTTCTTCCATTTTCTAATAATTGTGCCAACAGTTGTTGCCTTCTCACCAAGCTGCTTGCCTATTGTCCTGAAGCCCATCCCAGCCTTGTGCAGGTCTACAATTTTATCCCTGATGTCCTTACACAGCTCTCTGGTCTTGGCCATTGTGGAGAGGTTGGAGTCTGTTTGATTGAGTGTGTGGACAGGGGTATTTTATACAGGCAATGAGTTCAAACAGGTGCAGTTCATACAGGTAAGGAGTGGAGAACAGGAGGGCTTCTTAAAGAAAAACTAACAGGTCTGTAAGAGCAGGGATTTTTACTGGTTGGTAGGCGATCAAATACTTATGTCATGCAATAAAATGCAAATTAATTACTTAAAAATCATACAATGTGATTTTCTGCATTTTTGTTTTAGATTCCGTCTCTCACAGTTGAAGTGTACCTATGATAAAAAAATGACAGACCTCTACATGCTTTGTAAGTAGGAAAACCTGCTAAATTGGCAGTGTATCAAATACTTGTTCTCCCCACTGTATGTGTGGTCAGATCATCTGGATCTCATTCTCCTTTATTTTGTCCAAAATGATGTGCTTTTTAATTGGCAATGAAAAAGACTACTCTCGAATACGTCAAGCTTTACACGTTTGACAGGTTAGATTACTCAGAGAATAAAGTAAATGATTTCTCAGCACTTTATTTGAAGCTGAAAGGCGTTTTGTCTGTTTCGAACCAAAATGCATCGCATGCATAGTTTGGTAGTTTGGCAGAACAATTTGCCAGCCCTTATTTAAGTTGACACACAAAGCACGCACCAAAATCAAAATCGATTTTTCACTCTGTGATGTGCCATTACTCTGTCTGACAAAATAATTCATTAATAAGCCACCCGTGTCTGTTATCTCTCTGAAAGTAGACCTCAGACACAGGTAGGCGTCACAGAGAACTGGCCGGGAGTAGAGTGACCGTCTACACATTTTCCTAGTGGATCCGACAACTGTGGCTGTGTCCACTCACTTGATGGGACGCTGACCTCAAAGGGTGGTCAGTCTATTGTATATGTATCAGATCGGTTTGTCCTTGTACACCTAGGTATATGCATTTGTATCCCAAATGAATTAAATCTTTGTGTTTTGTAGTCCAAATGAATCAGAATACTTTCTGAGGCCTACAGTACAGTGCTATTAACATACACCTATGGTAAAAAAAACATCCCTGCTTCTCTCCTCCAAAGTCGACTTTCTAATGACACCATCTTATATCCGACGGTTCCCATAACCCCGTATTGAATTGGGCCCCTTTTCCATGTGTCTGTGAGAAACAAACAAGAGCAAAGCTAAGTAGCCCTCTTCTGCTACAGATGTCCGATCTTCCACGGTGGTTATCCCACCACGAGTTAAAACAGCGGGTAAGCTGTTTTAGTATGGTCAGGGCGTGAGTTGGGGTGGGCAGTCTATGTTCCTTTTTCTATAATTTTGGATTTCTGTGTTTGGCCTGGTATGGTTCTCAATCAGAGGCAGCTGTCAATCGTTGTCCCTGTTTGGAAACCATACTTAGGTAGCCTGGTTCCACTTTTGAGTTGTGGGTGATTATTTCCTGTTCTGTGTTTTATTTCACCGTTCAGGACTGTTTGTTTGTTGTTTTATTGTTTTTGTTTCAGTGTTGATTATTCTTATTAAAAACCAAGATGAACACTTTCCACGCTGCGCATTGGTCCTCTCCTTCATACGACGACCGTTACAGTAAGACTCCATTTGACCAGACGCCAACTATTGGGGTTGCCTTGGCTTTGACCGTTTGTGGCTGGTCGGTTCTCACAGTCGTGTGCAGAGGATCCATCTTGCTTTGCAAACTCAATTCCTCAGTGGGTTTGGCCTGTCAGCCAGAGTAAACAGCTCTTGATGAATGGAACTCAAGGTGTTCAATCACCTGAATCAGCTGCTTGAAGTTTGTTTCCTCACAGCGTCAGGCCAGTGTTTCCGCAGCTGTGGGGAACCTTCAAAAGACAAGTATTTGTCTTCCTTTTTTCTCTCTCTATCTCTCTCCAGATCACTTGCTCGTACTCTCTCTCTCTTCCCCTCTCTACGTCTCTCTCTTCTTCTCCCCTCTCTTTTTCTCTGCCTGTTGGCTACACAAAACGACCTGCTACAGCTTCAAACCCTCAGCAGCACAGCCCTGGACAGTCTCAGACGAGCTGAGGAGAAACTGGAGACAGTCATTTGGAAAGTTCAGTGCCAGAAATGGCCTAAGACAAATAAATGCAATAACTTTGAACAGTTCATTGCCTAGGTGGGCCGATCATCTCACAATTACCTTCCCTTCAAGTGTGCGCGCATACTTTTACTGTCCAAATGGCACGAACACCCAACACTATCCCGGTGATAATCAAACAAAGGGGAATCTTTTTTGAAGACACAATAAGAAAAATAAATGCAGATGGCTGAACTTGACAGCTCAAGTCACAAAGGGAAATATTTTTTCTGCACAATAAGTGTAACACGATGACAGAGGAGCACCTCAAGGCCCATCTCGAGGCCCACCTTGAGGCCCAAATTATTACATTTGGGTTGTAGACATGGTCATGTTCAATCATATCTCACAGTGTTTATGAAGGCCTTTTGAACATGATCACTGTGATAATGAGCTAATCATCAAAAGGGAAGCTATTCCGCTGTTCTGCTTTTTCCATTCTCCTGGAAAAAGCATGACAGAAATTGACCTTTCACTAACTCAGCATAATTGATGACACCTGTGATGAATGATACCTTTTCAAACATCCATCACTAATTTATGAATAATGAACCAAAATCTTGTTGTGTTTCTTTATGAAGCTCTCGAAGGTGATTCATTTGTGACTAGTGGCTTAGGTAATGAAGCATTAGAACTTAGAACATCCCATTTCAATCACCTAGGGCTGGTTTCCAGGACACAGATTAAACCTTGTCTTGGACTAAGTAACGCTTTCAATGGAGAATCTCCTTTGAACATCATTTTAGTCTAGGACTAGGCTTCATCTGTGTCTGGAAAACCAGCCTCTAATATTGTTTAGGAACGTTTCACAGGGTTCCCGGGCATTTAAGTGTCTCTAATTTGTGTGAGTGTTTACAATAACTGTTATGCCTTTCCACCTGATTGGTTATGAGGAAGTTCTATCTTCAGACAGTTGACACTCAGTTGTCACTGAAAAGAGGAAGTTCCACTGCATTTGGGCAAAAACAGGACACGTTTTTTTTCAATGCCTGGGAGCTCACTTATAGACAATAACTTGGTCATCTTCAAACTGAGCACCTCGCAAAGTCTTAGGCGTACACCTGCTTCCCCAGGCCCGGAGCTTTCGAGAAATACTTCCAGGTTCTGAGGGTCACTTGGCCAACAACATCTGTATAAATACGATACCATCCACCCAAAAAGTGTAGCTGTGCAATTAAAATAAGTTCTCGACCTCGAGGAGCAACAATGGACCCTGACATTGTCAAGGTTTACAAGTGCGCAGTCAGCCCTTTGGCGGTTAAATCACTGCTGCTTCAGCTCTCACACGAAGAGAGAGAGCATGATTAAAGCAAAAGCTTCAGAGGCCTCAACAAGGGATACGTCCCTGTGTCCTCACAATTCAATCAAACACAAGCGCAAAGGAGTATGCAGGTGACGGACCAAAGAAGCAAAGCATACATTTTCTAATGAATGTGTCCCGATTACGTCTGAAAAGGAATAACTTGCCACCCATACCTTGTCTTGCGTAACTTCACGTTATTCACTTTACACCTACAGCTGTAGCGAAAGCCGCAGGTCTTTGACTGATGTCAGATGTAACAATTATGAAAGAGAGCCTGGTCGGGGCAGGCAGAGGGATAATGGAGGACAGATGTTGAGGGAAACGGCAGGTTGGACAGAACAGGCAGAAAATGCTCAGCTCTTTTCCCTCTGGTTACTCACATCTGTCCCATGAAAGGTGCTCAGCACTTCCTAAAGCGAAGCGTAGATGCACTTCGCCCGCTGCTGAATTACACGCGTCAATCACACAGGCACAGGAGGCCTCCCTCCTAAAACTGCAAGACGTGAGCCCACACTACCTGCTGTTACTATCATGCAACGTTGCAACTGTTCCTTTGGATAAGGTATGTTGACAAGATGATTAGACCTCAGCTTTCAGATCACTTTAACACAAATAAAATAAAATAAATCTATACACCTCAAGAAGGCTCTATGAACTCCAAGCTGGAGGCACTGAGACATCCCTGAGGGCAAGCTCAAGCATGTCAGGTATTTCAACCAATCAAACAAGATAGAGGCTGCTAATCAACACCAAGTGGCATGGATGGACGTTTCTTGGAATGATACAATGACTGTAAGGTCCATTGCTGGGAACGCAAATAGCTATTTGTCTCAGATTAAGTGCAACATGGCTGGATAAAAAGACTACCAAGATAACATTTTAAGGCATGATAAAATGACTCTCTCTGCTATGGAATCAAATAGGTTTAATGTATTACCTGTTGCTGAAGGTCTCAAACAAGGGATATTTCGGCACACTGTTAGATTTTGCCACTAAAATGCATCACCTTCTTCTCATTGTGGTGAAGTATTTTCCTTCACTGGCCTTTGTCTACTGTTCAACAATTGGAGCAAGTAGTCCGATGACAGAAAAACTCATGTTTGAAGCACGAGCAAGTGAATGAATTATAACCTTGGAGTATATATATTTTTTTTGCAGAAGAGATGGAATTTGCGGATGCAGTTTTAATATGTACATGAAAAATGACATTAACATTTTTACTGCGCAGATTTTTTTGAATCGCTCACAGATGAAACAGCATAGTTTGCCTTTGCCTTCTCTTTGGCTCGTGTGCATGCCCCAGATTTTCTAGGTCATGAGTCACAATGAAGCTTTATAAGTCAAGTATAAAACCAGACAACCCTTATTTACGTGGAATGTTACCAATATTAGCTAGTCTCTATAGTGTGAGTTTCTATATATTTGTACAGGAATGCATAGAACAGTGTGCAATCCACACTGTTGCCCTATGAGTTTCTCAAAGATTACAGTTTGATCAGAAACAAAAAGGGAAGAGACCATTTATTTTGGGATTTCTTGGTAAGGATGTGTGCAATATGATCGGTAAGTAAGAAATAAAGCTGACTGAGATATTTCCATTTATGTTTTGAGGAAGGTGAGCGATTACTGTAGCAACTAACCTACACTGAAAATCAGAGGACAACACAGGAAATAGCAAATGTCTTCCGTGAAATGTGTATAGCAATGATACAAATTTTCACGTATACTTGGCAACACTACGTATTTGTATAAAGAGGTAGAAATAATTGCATGGTGAAGGATAGCACCTCAGATGGTCTATTGAAACAGCGAACGGCAAATGTAATGTCCTTACATATCAACTCCAGCTTTGAGTTAATTTAAAAGCCTAAAAGGTTATTTCCAGTGCTTGATGAAAAATGGAAGAATGCTAGGTAATGACTTAATTTCTAATAGGAATAATTAGAGCGTGGCCAGGGGCTACCTCTGTTAGCTGAAACAAGAACCATTTGCACTGTGTTTATCTTTGTTAATTGTTCCGAATAATCACCAAATATTGTATTATCTTTGGAACGCACTTCACAAAAGACATAGCTGTTAACAAATAACGGAAAATAACGGAAATGTGACTGGAATTTGAAATGAGGCCCCTTTGCAATGGGTTTAAGGGCTTTACTCACATATGTACTGTAGAGTTCATTACTGTATCGGGGATTCCTCTAGTATCCATACCTTACCTTTTCCTAATTTTCTCCCAACAACTAAAAACATGGTTATAGTTCATATTGTGCTGAAATGAAAAAACTGCTTGATTTCATTGTGGAAGTACAAAGCATTTGGAGGGGGGGGGGGGTTCTCGGTCACCCAGTGTGCTATAATGCAGCAAATTCTGCTTGGGGGAGACTACAGTAGTTCACTCAGTAGTTTACTCTCCATAGCATACATGAAGCCAGTCTGAAACCATCCAGACAATACCATGATCACAGAATTACCGCCAGAATAACCGCTTAACAAATTGAGCTCAAAAGTACCAACAATAGATAAATGGCAACATAAACTAAAAATCAGAAAGGGAGGGAGAAAAATTAGGGATGAATGAGGAGGAAAAGTACCAAGAGAGACGAAATGCCAAATGTTTTTTTTATTGGGGGGGGGTTATAAACCCTTAGCCCTCCTGAGTGGTTTAATCCAGAAGTATGGGAGCCAGCACACTGTGTGAGTGTTGGATTAACGCTGATGACTCTGGCTAGATTTCTTCCTCATTATAGGTTGTGGATTAGACCTGGGACAATTCATTGTAATGTTTTCCATAGTTTTTAATTCGAACATTGGGATTTTTGTGGGTTTTTGTTTTCCCGGTGAACAAGGGGGGAGCATCATTGTCATGTTGGATGGGGCTGAAAATGTGGCATTCGGGATAAATGAATAAGAAACCTAATTAAAATGATACAGCGTGGCACGGCGGTCGTTGGACATCAGTAAATTCAGGGAAAGGTCACTCACGTAAACGGATACGGTGGGGAAATGGTGGAAAACCGTGTTAGAGTGAGTGAGTGCTTTGACGGTTCACTGGGACATTGCTCAGACATCAGGCATCAAACTCCTCATTGGTTTAACTATGTATCTCCCCTCTCCTCTTTCTGCCTGCTAAACCAACAGTTTAATCAACATGGTCAGGGGAGGTTGTATCTGGGTATATAAGTGAATATCTAGTTTAATATGCAATATGCGAGAACTACACAAAAATGTGGATACGGGGAAAAACTGTCACGTTCATTTTTGTAAATGCTACGTGAGCTTTGAGGTCGTTCGGGCAATGGAAAACACCAGATGCATAAACACACACAGACACAAACACACATATCGCCATCACCCCCTTCTCCCCCTTTCAAAACAACAACTTCAGGGCCACGCATGAATCCCATAATAATCCTTCATCTGCAGGCATGGTTGATAGATTGCACCTTTACGTACTGTAGTGAAACCTCCAGCATGGTTCAGGGAGTGATGTACATCCGAGCTCGTTTGGGTGTCCCAAATGGTACCCTGTTCCCTACGTAGTGCACTACTTTGACCAGAGTTCCTATGGGCCCTGGTCCTAACCAGTGCACTATGCATAGGCAATAGTGTGCCATTTGAGATGCGTCCATGGTGTGTTTGTGGTGGTGAGAGGCCATTACCTCATCTCTATCCCATGGCCTACAGTATCCTGACATGTTAATCTGAGTGAGGCTGAGGCGTACATTAAAACCACCGGAGCACAAGTCTGTAAATAAAGAAGTGCGGCGTAATGGGCGCGGACACTTGTCAAGTCCCCTTTAACTCATAGAGAATAGAGCTGTGGCTTTGGAGATGACCCCTTGTTTACACAACAGGCTGGGGCCCGTCCCAATTGGCACAGCACTCCCTATAGAGTATGCTACTTTTGACCAGGGCCCATAGGACTCGGGTCAAAAGTAGTGCACTATGTAAGGAATAGGGTGCCATGTGGGACGCTGGGATGTAGTGGAAAGCAACTGTTAGCTAGCATTCACACGTCCTCTCTGGGTGTTACTACTACTGGAGTAGGATAGAGAGGTGAACCTGATATAGGGATGATGCGTGTGTGTGTGTGTGTGTGTGTGTGTGTGTGTGTGTGTGTGTGTGTGTGTGTGTGTGTGTGTGTGTGTGTGTGTGTGTGTGTGTGTGTGTGTGTGTGTGTGTGTGTGTGTGTGTGTGTGTGTGTGTGTGTGTGTGTGTGTGTGTGTGTGTGTGTGTGTGTGATGTAACCAGGTAGTTTTACACTTCTTTCTGCAAGTGTCATTCCTATGCCGTTGCTGTAGGCGCTAGTGAAGAGGTCAACACCTCTGGAATAGACTTGTCAAATTAGTAGGTTCTCACTAGTTTCTGCTGCTAACAGCTACTAATTAGTGACAGCACACACACACCCCGAGAGAGTCCTCCGGCTCGAGGGCTAACCATCGTAACAGGCCAGAGATTATTTGCTGTTATCTTTAGGGGCCGTGCTCTTATTGACTTCCAATTAGCTAACCTACAAGTACTGTATGTTCCACAGGTAAGATGGATGTTGCAGTAGATTCACGTGGATGGATGTTATCTAGACGCTTCAGTAGATAAGTACATGAATACACTCCTAGAAATCTATTCCTATAGGAATGAACAAGCTATTAATTTCATGGTAAAAACCACCTTAAACAAATCATCATAAAAACGGAAATGTAGATATATTTGAAATATGACTCTCATCTTGTTATTTAAAAGTGTCCCAAGTCTTTCAATGTTTTGCTTTTGGTTTAATTTTGCCATCCTCACCATGCTAAAATAAAATTACTGCGTTGTCACAGTTCAGCTGACTCCATTTTCTATTTTTTTATATTTTTTATAAATAGCCAGAGGAAAAGTATTAATTATCATTGTACAATTTAATGCAACGAGTGCTTTAACCTTTCAGGTTGCCCGTTAAACAGCAACATAACAAGGCATATCCATGGCAGCAAATGTGATTTATGACAAGAATCTCTAATTTCTGTTTTTAAATAGGTTAGACAGCAATCTGCATACATTTTAAATGCGCCTGCAAACACTTTTTTCCCTTGTCTCCGGGCACTTGTTTAATATTCAGGGATGATTTTTGTCCACATACATTTTGGTCTGTGTCACCTTAGATTAAATTATTACCGTTTTGCAGCCTTTGCTGTGCGGGCCTCGGGCCCTTATTTACTAGAATCAATGAAACGGTAATGAAAATCCATTTTTCATACTATCAGCCCCTGCTGACTTTTATTTAGTTAGCTGTGTCTAAGCAAGCAATTCATTTTGTGTAAATGCCAGCCCAAGAAAAGACATTAGCACTGAATGGGTTAACCAAAAATTAAGATACTCAGCTCCTGCACAGGATTCAGTATTGTCTCCTGGAAAATACCTTCAGAGGTATTTCATTCAGAATCATATATACTGTGGGTTAATCTATCAACCCCGAACTTTGTTGATTTCACCTAAGTAGAAGACACTGCCCATACTACAGTAGAAACACGTCTCACAATGGCCAATTACCCACAACAAAAATGACACAAATCAAATAATCCTGAGTCACATTAACAACCAACCGTAAACAAGCAAGCATATTATTCCAAAGCAGAATAATATGAATAATACAGAATAAACTATTTACCTTTGGGTTATACAGAATAGGAAATAGGAACAGTAGGTTTTAGTAGTCTATCTACAATGCTGTAAAGTAAGGGGCTTGTTTTGTTGTTTAAAATGCTCATCTTTTTTCGGAAGTTAAATGATGTGCACGGTACTATAATGCTGCCAGCCAGGGTATGTAGAACAGGGGTGGAGTAAAGAAGAACAATCCACCTTATGGGTCAAAGTTCATGTACTCCAGAGGTAATATGCTACACTTCTAATATTACATATTGAAATATATCCTGCCTGCACTGTCAGGGTAGCCCATGCAGATATACAGTATGTGCTTTACATTCAAATTGCTTGGCTCATAGAACTCGGAGGTCACTGCAAGTGACTTCACTGGAGCAGGATAAACATATAACACATCCAAATGGTTCATTGTAACATTTGTAAAAAAAAATATATATAAAAAAAATAGAAATAATGACATAGTATAAATACATGAGTGTGCAGATATTGCATAAGCATCCACTGTAGCATTCCACTGTATAAGCAGACACACATATAATAAGTACATGTATGAATGTATTACACAGCAGATAGGAGGGTATTCTTTAAAATACAGGCAGCAGTACTAATGCATTCATTGTGTGCAGTAGTGTAACTGTACACATGTATACAGAATAGCTCTGTGTACCCTCCACAAAGGATCATGGTCTGTATTGTCACTTGTTGTAAAGCTAGGTTCATCTGCTCATGTCTTCTCTGCCTAGATGACTTCATAAGCAAAACGTGTGTATATTGGAGCAATGGGTGGTGGTGGTGGTGGTGGTGGTGGGGGTGGGGGGGGGGGGGGGGGGGGTTCTTGCAGTGTGTGATGAAATAAAATGTAATAACTGAATAAAAATGTAAATAAAGATTTGCTTAAAATGACTTGTCCGTGAAATAATTCTCTCCTTCCCCCCCTTAAGCTAACACTCTCATAGGTTATATACCCAGCTAGCCTGATTTGGTGTGTGACCTTTGAAAACGTTCCCGGGCTTGATTAAAGACGTATTAAATTTGTTTAAATAAACCTCGCTGTAATGGCACATCATTTGTAAGAAGCTATTAGAGGAGAGCTGGAAATTGTGGCACCGTATTTGCATGAAAATGTACCTCGTTCAAATTGAGGATCACTCCTGAATGAGCAGCGACGAGAGGGGTGACACTCCTGTAATTTTCCCGTGACAAAAAGCTGATGGAACTTTGGAGCTAAAGCCCCATGAGAAAGGCAGAGATAACGTCAAATAAAACATGTCTGCTTGACGGAGCGCCGCCCCCAAGCCCACCTCTCACACGACCCCCTCCGGTGTTTTACACCTTTACCATGGCACTACGGCGCCCCGTGGCGTTTCACCACCTAATCACTCAACACAGACACCTCAGAATTACAGGCATCACACAGCAAAGGTTGGAGGGAGGGAATGGGGGATGGAACGATGGATGGAGGTGAAGTACTGTTTGAAATCATCATACCGTCTTCTTAGCATGTTTTTCTTCAAAAGCCACAATTCTGAGTTCTTCCAGAATCAATAGGTGTACATCATGAATTACCATTCAACAGAAGGAAATATCCCAGGTCCTTTCCTTTAAGTTACCCTAAAACGGTTCAAAAATATAAATACAATTGAAAAATATCTGTATTAGTGAAAGATAGAACAAATCTAATTGAGGACAATTTGCTGACTACGCCAACCCGGCATCTTTCCATCCACAACCTTTTCCACCAGACTCCAGCATGATTAGTCAGCCCTGTTATTCAACCATGCTGCACTCTCTCTCCGAGCTTCCGGCTTCTCTCTCTCTCTCTCTGACAGACCAGGGAAAAGTGTGGAGTACAGAGTAGTTCAATAAGTTTAGAGGAGCCAGAATAGTAGTAAATGGTCACTCTGTTTGAGGCCTCTGCCTGCCACGCAACATGTGCACCAGAGCACGGGGGGAGCAGCAACATATCTGACAGACAGATGAGGACGGAGGAAAGGAAGAGACTACTTAGAGAGCTCAAATCAAGACACGCCCGTCCTCCAAACATCACTGGGAAGCACAGAGGAAACCGGAGAGTGAGCCCCTATATTAGGCTGCATATTGCAAAGTGTCCCTGGACACACAGAGGAAGACAGGAAGGGAAGAGCCTCCTCAGTTATGAGTTACATGCAACACAGAGAGCCGCCCAGTGGATCACATCACAGAGGACATGTGCAGAGTACACTGTTTTGTATACCTAATTGAGTAATACCTATTTTTTTTACGTTTTCTCTTGCTCTATCACATAACGAGAAAGCAAATTAGGGTTGTGAATGCATAAGAATAAGAATAATGTAAACACAATGCACATTGTTTTATCTCTTCTGGGGTCTATGGTTGCTGTACACTTTGGTGTGTTTGACAGTGTGTTTAGCTTTGCACGCAATGTGTTACAGTTGCTATGTGTAACAAGAGGAAGCAGTTATAAACCCCAAGACACAATGTGATCTGCTGCTACAGATGTTTTTAAGCACTTAAGAGAAATGTTACTTTCACACTCTGTGTTAAAGGGAGACCGGAGGGCAGAGACCAATGGAGGGAGGAGGGAGGGTGCCAGGTAGCTCTCCGGTGTAATTTGAAGAGTCTGGTCACTGCATAACGGCTGAAGTGAGCAATCAGGTTTGTGGCTGATTACCTGTTCGTTCGGGGGCAGCGGTGGTGGCGGGGAGAGAGAGGGGCGGGGGTCTGAGCCAAGGGGGTCTGATGTAACTTCACCTGACATCTTGGCCCCGGTGTGTCTGTGTGTCAGTTGGTGATTCACCGAGTGCTACAGGAAGGGCAGGGAGGTCGCAGCACCCTATTCCCTATATAGCGCACTGCTTTTGACTAGGTCCCATAGGGGTCTGCTCAAAAGTCGTGCACTATGTAGGGAATGGTGTGCCATTTGAGACCAAGCCTGTGGCTCTCTGTGGTGCCTACAAGCAACAAGCCACTGGTTGCCTGACTCACTGCAGCAGGAAGCACCTTTTGGTTGAGAAACCCTAGGGTGGGGAGGGGTGGTGTGGGGTGGCTTGGCACTCAGGGGAAATGCCTCCCGTGCATATGAGCCTGATGAAGTATGTTGAGGATGTTTGTAACATGCAGGTTATGTTAGCAAGTGATATTTACATGGGGTTGTATTTACGTTGTATAAATGGGGGAGGATAGCAATCTGTCTGTGACCCCTTGCTCTGGCCATGCAGGCTGAAATGCTGTGCAAACTACAGCAAAGCTTTGCCTTTTTACAGTAAATCATCTAGAGACCTTGATGAGCAGTCGTATGTGTTCTAAATCAGCACTTTGGTGTCATTTACGCTGTGCTCAACGATAGCCAAGACTCAGAGGCATAGAGGAAGTGGGTCAAGAGCCATTCACCTCAATAATTCCAATGTCAGAGTCAAGGCCCTGTACACAATACGCAGGAAACTGACCAGCGTGTATCCCAGGTTTGAACATTTCCTGTGACATTGAACTAGAAAGTGAATGAGACGCATACACATCGAAGCTTGGCAGACTGGTGAGCACAAATGTAAAAAATACAACAGAAAATGTGATCTCGAAAGGGTAACTTGAGGCTCAGATAAAATCCCATGTTATTTATATTCAAATTCGAAATCACAAAACAATGATGTTCTGCCTTGATGCTGCACTCTACCGTATAGTAATGAAACAATGGATCAACAACAAACGGATTGTTCTATGGAACTCAGAGCAGGCAGCCCAATTCTGATGTGTTTGGTCAAAATACCAATAATTGAGCAGAATATCAACTTTGGGCTGCTTGTGTAAACAGGGCCAGAGAACCACAGTCAATCAGAGTTCCAGGACAAGACCAGAAGACATCCTAACCCAGGCCCATGCAGCCTGTTGAGACTAGGCTGAACAGCTGCGGCCCTGCAGCAGCCATCCCCAGGCAAAGCTGGGGCCCATAGCCCATCAGGGTCTGCTAACACTACCGGAGCTCTAAATCTGATAGGGGCTCCAGAACCCTATATCATCTTTCAGACACTACCGCCTTTAAAGCCACTGTTTAGCCTACTGCCAGTGCGAAGGTGTTAATCACAAATGGCACCCTATCCCCTATATAGTGCACAACTTTTGACCAGGACCATAAGGAATTAGGGTGCCATTTGGGATACAAGTCAAGGAGTCTCGCCAAATACAAACAGGTTAGTGGACTCTGCCAGCTCTCTGGTGCACGAGCAGCCTCACGGCACAGACAGATAAGGTTCGGATTCAGTGGCCATTTGAGACTATTGAAACTACAATGGCAAACTAGCACAGAAAAATAGGATCTATTTCATGCAAAATGGGTCCTCACCTCAGTGGATGAGTGAATAGGACTTCTGGTTTATGTTTTACTGGTAAAGAAAAAAGGGGAATTGTTTGGTTTACTCTATCGTTTCCTGTCATCATGATTCAGAATGAAGAGGAACCAAAATCAATCTCTCTGTTAAAACATTTTACTTTATAAATGTAGATGTTTTTGTAAACAATTAAGAATGTGTTTTTATTCATGCAGACATCAAATGGTTGAATTAAATTAAGGCATAAACTGTCTTTTTTTCAGTTAGAGATCATGGCCTAAAGCTACTGATTTTAAACAGCCCTAGCTGTTAATTTATGCATAAATGTGTACACATTTTTGGCAACTGTGAACTGGGGATATTAATGCAAAGTATTTCCTTGTCAATAACAATAATGTGCTTTTAATTTGACATGTGCTGTGTAGTCGTACATGAAAAAGGAAAATTGCCCCAAACTATATTTGTCGAGTGTCAGATGTGAAGCATGTTACATGGCAGCCTTCATTCCCCCCCACACACACTCTCTCACGTCACACACACACACACACACACACACACACACACACACACACACACACACACACACACACACACACACACACACACACACACACACACACACACACACACACACACACACACACACACAGACACACACAGACACACACACACACACACACACACACACACACACACACACACACACACACACACACACACACACACACACACACACACACACACACACACACACACACACACACACACACACACACACACACACACACACACACACACACAGACACTCTCTCTCACATCACACACACACACTCTCTAACATCACACATACACACACACACACACACACACACACACACACACACACACACACACACACACACACACACACACACACACACACACACACACACACACACACACACACACACACACACACACGCTCTCACGTCACACACACGCACACACACACACACACACACACGCATAAACATTGCATTGATAGATTGTATGATGAAGTGAGGAGGGCTCAGATTCAAAGTTTACATGTCTTATGTGCCTTGGCTGTTCGTGATATAGGCTATTACCAAACCCCAAACAGATCCAAACTGTCAATAGCTCATGGGCCAAACAAACATCACAACACCCAAACTATAACATTACCATGTACACAATAACACCACCCACCGAGCCACCACCACCACCCAGACTGTTCCTACCTCCCTGTGAAGAGGGCAAAGGGACAAAGGTAACAGTTTACTGCTTTAATGTATGATTGTGTCTTCTTGGTGTGTATCATCTGTTGACATCATGCTAAATGAATAGGAAGCGATGCGTTTACGCTGTGTAAACCTCCAGGGAATACAGGATCCTGCCGTTGTTTAATGTTTACCTGCTTAATATAAATACCAGAGTATAACATAGCCTTTATTCACTTCCCATGAGAGGGAAACGTCTGTAAATATCCAATGTACCTGTTCAGTCTCAGTCTCAGGGTTGCATCCCAAATGGTACCATATGTCCTACATAGTGCACTACTTTTGACCAGGGCCCATAGTGGTGTAGTGCACTATCGAGGGAAAAGGGTGCCATTCTGGACGCACGCTCAGTGTTTGTCATCCACCATGTATGGTGTATTATTAAAATGATTTAGTCCTTGATTGCATTGCTCTGGATCGGAACCTATTTGTCACCTTTTACACACGTAAACTTCCTGCAAGACTCAAACCAATCCAATGTAAGAGACCATGGGGCCTAATCTTAAGTGGGGAAACAAGTCATTTTCACAGCAGCGCCGCTGAAATTTGCAACAAGGAAATTGAAAGAGGATTTGGCAAATTAGAAAGGGGTAAGATTATACATGGTTAAATGATTAAATCACTGAGGTACGATTATAAAGTCTGGAAAACAGGTCAACGTAGCACCAAAGTGCTTTGGGGAACCCCAGAGATAAGAGTTATCAGAAGCGTATAACTAGATACTGCTAATCCCCTTACTTGACTGTTCTACATGAAATACATCTGGGACTGACAAACTGGAAAGATACTGTTGTTTTTCTTCTTCTTCAGAATTGTAACAAAATAGTGATGCCAGTGGAGAAAGAAAAAAAAACGATCAAGAGACAAGTGTGTGAGAAAGGGGTAATCGATTCATATTGGTTAGGTTGGATGAGAGGATTCTGGAATGCTAAGAGAATTCCAATTGGCTCATCTAGGCAGTAAGGTAACTCACTTATTTCAGACCTAGCTGGGGTAGGCTAAATGTCTCTATAACCTTAATAATTCATTATATAGGAGTTGCCCAAAGCAAGTTTGATTATTCCATTAGACTGAACAATGGTGAGAGAAAAAAAAAGATCTGGTTCTGTTTTACACAGCATTTAAATAACATCTACAAACTCTGGTGATAACAGAATGGAATAGTGTACCTAGGCAGAATCATTTTTACAAACCTTTAAGAAGCTTTTAAAAATTCATTTTTTAGAACGATAATACTATATGCAATTCCTTACATGCATTAGAGAAGCTCTTAATGCACTCATTTTCCGAAGATGCACTAAAAAGGAGAGTTTAGAGATTATGGCATTATTGTATATGGTGAAATTAGAGCATTTGAAATGGTTTTAATCATTGCATTGATTTGGGGGGTTAAGGAGTCACACAAATGTACAATTGTCTGTGATAACAAGGCCCTTGGCTTGGTGTCATTTTTTAAAATGTATTATATCATAAAAGTGTGGACAAAATAACTCCCTCTGAAAAGCAGGAGGACATTATGGGTTAAAACCAGAGTGAATTCTTCAAATATGCCACAAGTACCTTATAATTGCTCCAGAATTGCAGCCCACATAATTTATTTTCTTTGGTCGTTTCGCCTTTGCCTCATGCTTGCCTGTGGTCGAGCTGGGAGAGAGAGAGACACACCTAAAGCTCTTAAGTGTCCCCAGTGGCCCATGTCCGTTGTGCTTAGAGATTGTGGTACTTGGCCCGAGCCCAAGGATTAGGTGTTCCTGAGAAGAAAGTTTTCTTGGCTCTACAAAGCCAGAGAATGTCATGGGAATTGCCCCCCCCCCCCCCCCCCGGCACCAGCTCTTCAGCCAGCGCCTTGCCATGCCTCCCGCACCTCTACCACGCGGCATCCTCCCACTCCCACCTTTCCCCCGCCTCACTGCCACCAGAGCCACTTATCAACAGACCATCTAACCACTCAGAGGCAGGAGTTACGCAGAGGTATACGTTGACATAAATTCAAAATGCAAGAGGAGAGGGGAGAGAGGACTGGGGGTCAGGCCGGGGAACAATGGACTCATTGTGAACACGAGGACAAGGGGGAGATAAGTGTAGAAAGCAGCCCCATCTACAGGCCAGTCACACACACACCCTCTCACACACACTCACACACACTGTTTACTTCTCTCTCCATCTGGAACTTTATCACGTTTACGGATCTGAACAACTGCAACTTGTGCTCACTTTTGCCATTCATTAACTTACTGTCAATATTCAAAACCAGCTTATTTTAAATCAGTTTGTTTTATTTTGTTGGAGGAATATACAGGACAGAGACTATTTGGCGTTTAATGTTTGGGCAGAGTGTTTGTGCTGCATAGTGAGTGAAAGAGAGGAAATCTCTCTATTATCATGCCTGCCTGGGCACACAACTTAAGCCGGGTGATTGGATCGTGTGTTAGACTAGGCTGTACAGCGGATAGACTAGCTCTAGTCTTTCTCGTCTCTAGGCTTTGTCTGGCCGACGGTCTCCATGTTAAGTGCCGGGCCTCCCTCTCACTGTGAACCTCTGCTGTTCAGGGAATTCCATGTTAACTATGTTAAGTCCTGCCTGTCATCACTTCACTGACAGCACTCTGTGCACGTTTAGAAATTAACTGCATTAAAGGGAGTTCTCAGCGACATTCTAGAGCAGTTCCAGAATACCTGGTGGTGTTCTGTTGCTCCACCGGTCTGATTTACCCAAAAAGGAAATTCACAATGATAGCTCTGCTAAAAGCCTTGGAAGGCAAGTTAACAGTCCATGAAGCCCGGTCAACTTTCTTTTCCCCTCTCGTATGTTTTTCTTTCTTCATTCCACCAACTGCGGTGCAGTGCATACTCCTCCCACGGCACCGCGGGACTTTATCTGACATCTTCAAAATGTTTTATTGTCCTGATTGATTCAATTTTATAATGATTTGCTTGTGTGTTATTTAGCGCTGCAACTACTCGGATCATCACTAATTTAACATCATGTATTTCCTGGGTAACGATTTACTTTGACTACACATCTGTAAGCATTTTATGAACCTGTTATGACAGGAGCCAGCTGCATTATTAAAGGTTAATGAAATATATTCATGGCATATCTGTCGCGCATTCATGTCATGCTATGCAAGAGCTCATATTTAGGCATCTTAATAGATGCATCATTACAATGACAATGTAGTGTCATCATTATGGCTGTTCTCAAAAGTGTGCTTCCACCATACCAGTGTTAGTGAATATGCCAAATGGCCAAATCACGTTTTGAAAATGATGCTGATATATAGCCTGTACCATTACCCCACCTCCCCACTGGCCGGTACAGGCCCGTGATGTACCTTCTTCTTCTTCTATTTCTTCTTCTTCTCCTTCTTCTGTGTCTTCTTCTTCTTCTTCTTCGTCTTCTGCTTCTTCTCCTCACTGAGGTCAATTGTGCATGAAGATCACCACAGGGAACATTTTACGGATACAATTGTGTTTTTATTAGGCCTAAATTGGTCATACTGGTCTATAACGCTCACATGAGCGGGTCTATGTATGAATTCTATGCTGTTAAAGTAAAGTCAAATCTATTTTTCCATTCATAAAGCATTTATAGCTCAGCACTTCACGGTAAATAACTGTGCAGTTTGCCACTGATCTATAACACTAACATTAAAGATCTATATATGGATTATATGGATTCAATGTACTGTCATTTCTATTTTCCCCTTCATAAAGCATCATATACATGCCTCACTTCTCAAAAATAAAGGGAATATGAACCGAAGAATCCTACTTTTGACATTTTTCAATTAGACTTTTCTTTAATAGATTTGACAAAGAGTCATATTCAAAGCATTCAAATTAAATTCCCCATGTCAGACTGTGAGTAAAACGTACTAACGCAGGTTGGTAAAGCTAAATAGAATTTATCCCATATTCACTAATGTAGCTAGCTAGATAGCTAAGCCCCTGGCACAATGTTATCACGTTAATCATCATAAACTCATGAAGCATTTAGTTAACAATCTTATTTCACTATTTACATTGTACTTTGGCACATTACAAACTCTTTAAAACAGGACAAATTAAGAGACAGAAACCAGTTGCTTTCATTTTGACTGCAGAGGAGAGGTGAAAGGTCAGTGTGATATCACTGGCGGATGACAGCCCAGCTGTTTTCTGGCTGCTATTTTTGTTATTTTAGCTAAATGTGCAAATGTATGTCAGTCATGAAATAGTTTACAAAAAGGTCAACTAAATGTTTAATTTGTCATGACTTCCGCCGAGGTTGGCTCTCCTGCCCGTTCGGGCTGTGCTCGGCGGTCGTCGTCACCGTCCTATTAGCCACTACCGATCCCTTTTCGGTTATCTGTTGGTTTTGTCTGATTGTTTTCACCTGTGAGTTAGTTAATTAGTACCTGTATATAATGTAGGTTGTCCCGCCCTTGTTTTGTGTGGGATTGTTTGTTTTTGTCATTTCGTTTCGGCTGTCGGTGTTTTTGTGTTTTATTTCTCCGGTTTGTCTGTTTATTCCTGTTTTGGATATTTTTCACCCTGTTTGTATTTTGGGTTGTCCGTGTTTATTGTTGTTCACCGGAGAATAAACCTCTATTCATTATTTGCTCTCTGCGCCTGATTCCACTCACCTTGACTAGTCGTGACATAATTTGTTTTATGTTAATGATTTTTGTCAAAGCGAGAGATCACCCAGGAAGTGACATTTCACTGACCTCTCACCTCTCACGTTCTCCTCCTGTGTAGTCAAAATAGAAAGACCTTCATGATGTTTCTTGCCGCGTTCACATGCTATCAGAGTTATTGGAAGCTCCTAGGTCCTAGTGGGAAATTTCACTTCATTGACCCTGCAAGTCAGAATTACAAGTGGGAAACTCAAATAACATTGTGTTACCCGATTTCCAGAGTTGTGATGTTTCACCACTGACCTTTTACATTTTAAACCAAAATATGACAACAAATCAGTAACTTAGCTAGTCTGGCCATATATGTCACGCCTTGGTCTTAGTATTTTGTGTTTTCTTTAATTATTTGTACAGGCCAGGGTGTGACATGGGGTTATTGTATTGTCGTATTGGGTTTTTTGTAGGCATTGGGATTGTGGTTGATTAGGGGTGTGTCTAGTATAGGCTTGGCTGCCTGAGGCGGTTCTCAATCAGAGTCAGGTGATTCTTGTTGTCTCTGATGGGGAACCGTATTTAGGTAGCCTGGGTTTCACTTTGTATTTCGTGGGTGATTGTTCCTGTCTCTGTGTAGTTTCACCAGATAGGCTGTAATTAGGTTTTCACGTTCCGTTTGTTGTTTTTGCATTTGTAATAGTTATTTCATGTATCGCTATCTTCTACATTAAAGACATGAGTAACCACCACGCTGCATTTCGGTCCGACTCTCTTTCAAACGAAGAACGCCGTTACAGAATCACCCACCACACACGGACCGAGCAGCGTGTTAACAGGCAGCGACAGCATGAACAGCGAAGGGAGGACGTTATGGACAGCAGAAGCATGGAGTATACTACGTGGGAAGAAATAGACAGGTGGGCGGTCGACCCAGAGAGAGTGCCGGAGCCCGCCTGGGATTTGCTGGAGCAGTGCGAAGAGGGCTATAGGAGAATGGAGTCGAAGAGAAAGACACGGCGGCGCAGAGCGAAACCCGAAAGTCACCCCCAAATATTTATTGGGGGAGGGCTCAGAGGGAGAGTGGCTGAGTCAGGAGTCAGACCTGAGCCAACTCTCCCTGTTAATCGTGAGGAGCAGCTGCAGTGGGAGAGGCTGCACCACTTGGAGAATTGGACATGGGAGGAAGAACTGGACGTAAAAAGGACCCTGGGCTCAGCCTGGTGAATATCGCCGCCCCAAGGAGGAACTAGAGGCGGAAAAAACGGAGATGCGCTGGTATGAGGAGGCAGCACGGCAAGGATGGAAGCCCGAAAAGCAGCCCCCAAAAAATATTGTGGGGGGGGGGGGGCTTACAGGGAGTATGGCTATGCCAGGTAGGAGACCTGCGCAAACTCCCTGTGCTTACCGGGGGGCTAGAGAGACCGGGCAGGCACCATGTTATGCTATGGAGCGCACAGTGTTTCCAGTGCGGGTGCATAGTCCGGTGCGGTTCATACCAGCCCTTCGTATTGGCCGGGCTAGAGTGGGCATCGAGCCAGGTAAGGTTGGGCAGGCTCGGTGCTCAAGAGCTCCAGTGCGCCTGCACAGTCCGGTCTATCCAGAGCCAACTCTCCTTGTTTAACCTGAGGAGCCAAGGAGGAGACCAGAATCCGGGCCCGTTGTTGAGGTGAGGTGAGCGAAGCAGAGACTGTGAAGGAGTTAATGGGGAAAGTGGAGGAGAGAGTAATGAGGGAGTTGCTAGTATGGTGCTATTGGTACGATATTCGTCCGACGGAGCGTGTCGGGATTTAATGGCACCTGGGTCAGTGCTCCATACTCGTCCTGAGGTGCGTGTTAGTCGGCTGGTGAAAAATGTGCCAGCCTCACGCACCAGGCCTCCTGTGTACCTACCTAGCCTTGCACGTCCTGTGCCAGTCCTGCTCTCAGGCTCTCCAGTACACCTTCACGGTCCAGTCTATCCTGTGCCACCTTCACACACCAGTCCTCCGGTACCAGCTCCCCGCACCAGGCTTCCTGTGCGTGTCCTCGATCCTGTAGCACCAGTTCCAGCCCCACGCACCAGGCCGTCAGTGCGCCTCGCCTGTTCAGCACAGCCAGAGCCTTCCTTCCCTCCTGCGCTGTCGGAGTCTCCTGTCTGTTCAGCGCTATCAGAGCCTTTCTCCTCTCCTGCGCTGTAGGAGTCTCCCGCCTGTTCAGCGCTATCAGAGCCTTCCTCCTCTACAGCGCTGCTGGAGTCTCCTGTCTGTTCAGCGCTATCAGAGCCTTCCTTCCGTCCTGCGCTGTCGGAGTCTCCCGCCTATTCAGCGCTATCAGAGCCTTCCTCCTCTACAGCGCTGCCGGAGCCTCCTGCCTGTTCGGAGCAGCCTGAGCTGTCAGTCTGCATGAAGCACCCAGAGCTGTCAGTCTGTATGAAGCAGCCAGAGCTGTCAATCTGCATGAAGCAGCCAGAGCTGTCAGTCTGCAAGGAGCTGTCAGCCTGCATGGAGCAGCCAGAGCTGTCAGTCTGCAAGGAGCTGTCAGTCTGCATAGAGCAGCTAGATCCACCAGTCAGCCATGATCTTCTAGATCTGCCAGTCAACCAGATTCTTCCAGATCTGCCAGTCAACCAGTCTCTTCCAGATCTGCCAGTCAACCAGTCTCTTCCAGATCTGCTAGTCAACCAGAATCTTCCAGATCCGCCAGCCAGCCAGGATCTACCGGAGCCTACTACCTGCCTGAGCTTCATCTCAGTACTGGGCTTCCTCTCAGTACTGGGCTTTCTCCCAGTACTGGGCTGCCCCTCAGTCCCGAGCTGCCTCAGTCCCGAGCTGCCCCTCAGTTCCGAGCTGCCCCTCAGTCCCGAGCTGCCCCCTCAGTCACGAGCTGCTTCTCAGTTCAGTGGGGTTCTGGGTGAGGACTATTAGGCCATGGTCGGCGGCGAGGGTGGATTATCCCAGGACGCGAAGGGGAGGAACTATGACTTTAATGGAGTGGGGTCCACGTCCCGAGCCGGAACCGCCACCATGGACAGACGCCCACCCGGACCCTCCCTATGGTTTTGAGGTGCGTCCGGGAGTCTGCACCTTAGGGGGGGGGGGGGGGGGTTCTGTCACGCCTTGGTCTTAGTATTTTGTGTTTTCTTTAATTATTTGTTCAGGCTAGGGTGTGACATGAGGTTATTGTATTGTCGTATTGGGGTTTTTGTAGGCATTGGGATTGTGGTTGATTAGGGGTGTGTCTAGTATAGGCTTGGCTGCCTGAGGCGGTTCTAATCAGAGTCAGGTGATTCTTGTTGTCTCTGATGGGGAACCGTATTTAGGTAGCCTTGGTTTCACTTTGTATTTAGTGGGTGATTGATCCTGTCTCTGTGTAGTTTCACCAGATAGGCTGTAATTAGGTTTTCACGTTCCGTTTGTTGTTTTTGCATTTGTAATAGTTATTTCATGTATCGCTATCTTCTACATTAAAGACATGAGTAACCACCACGCTGCATTTCGGTCCGACTCTCTTTCAAACGAAGAACGCCATTACAATATAGCATGTTGCTAACTGAATTATTAGCAATGTTAACAAGCTTATGAAGCTAACTAAAATCGTATTGGTTGAAGAATTGCTCCGACTTCAAATGCACTTGAAAACAATCATGTCAGATTTCCAACTTCCCAGTTTCCAACTTCCCACGAGCACGTGAAGACAGCATACCTATCTTAATTTGTCCTGTTGGTAAATATTTATAACGCGCAAAAGTACAATGAGATAGCTATTATTGTTAACAACATGTGTTATGAGTTTTATGACAATTTTGTAGCGTTTATTGACTGAGTTGGAAAACGTGTTGACATTGCCAGGGGCTTAGCTAGTTGTTTACTAGCTACAGTAGATAGCTAGGCTACACACTGTAAGTGACTAAGGGGGAAATGCTATCTAGCTCCAGAACCCTGTGTTAGAATGTTTTACCAGTGGTGGAAAAAGGACCCAATTGTCATACTTGAGTAAAAGTACAGATACCTTAATAGAAAGGTATCCAAGCAAAAGTACAAGTCACCCAGTAAAATACTACTTGAGTAAAAGTCTAAAAGTATTTTGTTGTAAATATACTTACTGTAAGTATCAAGTATCAAGTATACAAATCATTTCAAATTCCTTATATTAAGCAAAGCAGATAGCACCATTTTCTTGTTTTCTTTATTTACATAATTCCAGGGGCACACTACAACACTCAGACATCATTTACAAAAGATGCATTTGTGTTTAGTGAGTCTGCCAGATCAGAGGCAGTAGGGATGACCAGGTATTCTCTTGAAGTGCGTGAATTGGATCATTGTCCTGTCCTGCTAAGCATTCAACATGTAATGAGTACTTTTGGGTGTCAAAGAAAATGTATAGAGTAAAAAGTACATTATTTTCTTTAGGAATGTATTGAAGTAAAAGTAAAAGTTCTCAAAAAAATATAAATAGTAAAGTAAAGTATAGATACCCCCCCAAAAATGCAGTATTTTTACTTAAGTACTTTACACCACTATGTTTTACTCACTGAAATAGTTATTGCTATGAGTCTGAAATGGGGAATTGAATCTGAATGCTTTGAATATGAATCTTTGTTAAAATTATTCCAGAAAAGTCTAGCTTAAAAATGGCAATAGTAGGATTCTTTGGCGATGTCCTCAGCAATTGTTTTCTGTGCTACATCTGGAAAATTGAATTAAAAGGTTTGTGTTATATATCCGAGTGGCAAACTACACAGTTAATTACCATGAAGTACTTAGCTACAAATGCTTTATCAATGGGGAATACATTTTACTTTACTTTGACTGCATACAATTCATTAATATACCCTTCGTGTGTGCATTATAAACCAGTATGGCCAACTTCATTGGGATGCGGAGGAGGGTTGTTAATAAGTTACCAAAGAGTTAGGACCCTCAACTACACAATTTATTTGATCCATAAAATGTCCTCTAAGCATTCAACCCTGTGAGTATCTTTATGCACTATTGACATCAGTGAGAAGAAGAAGGTGAGTCACGGGCCTATACAGGCCAATGGGGGAAATGGGGCAATGGTAAACGTGGTTTGGCCTTTAGGCATATTCACTAACACACTTAGCACACTTTTGAGAACAGCTACGTATAAGGATGACACTCCGCTGTCATTGTAATGATGCATCTATTATGATACCTAAATATGAGCTTTCGCGTACCATGACACGAATGCACTAAATAGATATGCTATGGATATATTTCATTAACCTTTATTAATGCGATTAAGAGCTGTTGTAACTCATTCATAAAATGCTTTTGGATATGTAGTCAAAGTAAATCAGTACCACATGGGTATCTTTAAAATATATTTTGGATAATCATACTACCAGAGAGTCTACTAATCTAAAGCATGAAAAAAACATGACGTAGATCATCTTATAGATCTTGCTGGCAGAATATAATTGCAGTTTTTGAGTGTATGCTATTGGCTTGCCGTACACCAAGGATGCATCCCAAATGGCACCCTATTTCCTATACAGTGCACTACTTTTGACCAGGACCCATATGGGTCTGGTCAAAAGTAGTGCACTAAATAGGGAAGAGATTGCCTTTTGGGACGCCCACAACTCAGTGGATGCAACCAAACCAGACATGGCAGAACGGAAGGGTAATTAGTGCTGAGGTGCTGTGCTCTTATCGGCTGACACCCGATCAATGCAGCTTTCCCACCTTATCAATTAATGACTTGTAATTACAACCACAGAGAATCGCCTCTCAGAAACAGTTATGCGGGAAACAGACCGACCCACTATGCACACCCTATCTATCCTTCATCCAACCAACAATAACATCCTGGATAATATTCATGAGGGCACACTGGGGCTAAACGTAGCAAAATGTTTTGCAACGGAAAATGAAAATTAGTTTCTCTTATCGGACAAATTCAGTTAGTCCCTCCCTGTTTCAGTCTGTTTTGTTCCTGTTTGGTGCCTGATGAATACGACCCTGGATGATATCCAAGTGCCAAATATAATAGCCAGGTTGTTTATATATCTTCACTGGTATTCTTAACACCACCTGAGCAATGGACCCATTGTACCAGCCTGAGCCTACTATAGTCAGGTTGGTTGGTAGTCAGCCAATATACAAATGTATTGCTTAAGTGTGTGGCAGTGTGGATGGCTTGATTCAGCAGCAGCTGGGTTCCTCTCATTAACCAATACAAGCAGACACATCATGGTTGTGAATATGTAGAACAGAGCATGCTTGCGTCCCAAAAGGCACAATATTCTCGAAATAGTGCACTACTTTTGACCAGAGCCCTATGGGTCCTGGTCAAAAGTAACGCACTACACAGGGAATAGGGGCACCATTTGGGATGCAGTTTAGAGGTTCTCTAGGTAAATGAAAGGGAGCACTTTGGCCCCCCTGGCGTCCCATCAACACCTGGGAAAACCGATGTGAAATGAGGGCACCTCCCCCGCTTCCCCCATCCCTCACCTATCCTTCCCCCCCGGAGCAGATGGGCGCTTCCAGAGCGATTATCACAGCATTACCTGAGTAGTGTGTTTACATACAGGAACAATACAGACAGAGCTAATAACCCCCAATCAAACATGACAATTCATAACACCCTGCCTAATGCCTGGCCTCACAACACTATTCTTACAAGGGAGGGAGAATAATCAAAAACACTTATGCCTTTCAGGCATAATATTCAATTTAGGTTCTTTTAGGTATAATTTTTCATTATGGCTTATGATTACTTATCTGGATGCTTGCTTGTTCCGCTTACAATGCAACTCTCCTAGACGGGAGAGAGGAGGAGTCAAACATACCTTGGATGTTGTACTTGATCAGAAATAATAGATGTTTTAGTCATTATACCTATAATGCCAGATAGGTCATTTAACTCTAACATAGGATTGATTGATGCTTGCCAATGTCTAGAAGGCAGTGGGAACAAGTCAGATATACCTCAAATGCTCAAAAGAGACAAGATGTGCAAGCATATGAAAACTAAGGAAGGATAGCAAATCAAATAAACGTCTACGGTATTATTTCCAGTACTAATAATCCACAGTTTATTCTCAACTCAACCCATGATTGCCAGAGATGTGATTTGTCACGGTAGCATATGATTACTTATGACTATAGCTTGTTCTGACAAGGTGTCCATATTTCTGTTCTCGCTTCCAGTTTCCACATCCTTTCTTTTCTCCTTCTTTTCTTATTTGCCATGATAAGATATGATGTGACTTTCTTAGGACTAGCTTGGTGTTGTAAAGGTGCGCATATGATCACTGCTCATCTCATTAGAGTTCACACTTCTTTATTTTCTTTTCTTATTTTTTTCTCTCCCTCCGGGAGTCCTCTGGTCTCTTGTAGCACTTTTTTTCTTCCAAAAGCCCAACTGTAACAACAGCGGTTTATAAACAATGAGAAGATTCCAGACGCCTGACCTCAGTGATGCGAGTCTACCACTGAGATACAAATATTTACCCTTAGTGTTCGCTTGGCACTGTGCTCCCCTCCGCTCCGCAGCGAGCAGCATACTTCCCTGATTGGGTTATGCTTTCCCGAACACTGCTCGCTCGATCCTCGTCTCGTCGGACGCCCGGATGATCTGAAAACACACACGCAGTCTTTAGTTGGCACCTTTCAAATCTACCCGACGACGCATGCCAATATATTGAGTGTAGAAATCAGATACAGATACAGAACCAACCAGAAAGGGTTGAGTCCAGAAACATGGATATAATTCTCCTAACATCCTTGACATTAATGAGACATTTTAAAAGAATAGCAAAGCATCAACAGAAAGACCAAGCTAACAAGAAAAAACTGGCCCCCCAAAAAATATCAGACGTGTGGATAATAACTATGCTCTACGAAACATCACTAAGGCCGAGTCTGACCATTTAAAATGCCTGAATACACATATCTTATTTTTTCTGCTCAAAGAAAGAATCCACAAGCAGTTGGTTGACATTGATCAGGCATAATAACACGATCTGGTACGTCTCATGTGAAGTGAAAGTGCACAGTACGCTATCACACACACACGCTCACACACACGCTCACACACACACACACACACACACACACACACACACACACACACACACACACACACACACACACACACACACACACACACACACACACACACACACACACACACACACACACACACACACACACACACACACACACACACACACACACACACACACACACACACACACACACACACACCAAGCAGAGCATCCATCCCCCTCTGTGCTGTAACAAGTAGTGCTACTTTAACCACTCAAGGGGTCTGGAGACTCAATTATTGACTACACAGTACATACAGAATGCGTGGAGAAACAGCTGTACTCTGGCTGTATATATAGTCTATATGTATTAAAGGCCATTGCATACACATATGGTTCATTATCTAGGGCTGTAGAAGACGAATCAGAATATATTTTATATCTGAGATTCTTCAAATAGCCACCCTCTGCCTTGATGACAGCATTGCACACTCTTGCTATTCTCTCAACCAGCTTCACCTGGAATGCTTTGCCCACAGTCTTGAAGGTGTTCCCACATATCCTGAGCACTTGTTGGCACCTTTTCCTTCACTCTGCCGTCCGCCTCATCCCAAACCATCTCAATTTGGTTCAGGTCGGGGGATCATCTGATGCCTCACTCCATCACTATCCTTCTTGGTAAAATAGCCCTTAAACAGCCTGGAGGTGTGTTGGGTCACTGTCCTGATGTCCTACTGCCCCCCCCCCGGAGATCATCCGTTCACACACACAAAATCTCCAATTTGTACTCCAGATCAAAGGACAAATGTCCACCGGTCTAATGTCCATTGGTCATGTTTCTTGGCCCAAGCAAATCTCTTCTTCTTATTGGTGTCCTTTAGTAGTGGTTTCTTTGCAGCAATTAGACCATGAAGGCCTAATTCACAGTCTCCTCTGAACAGTTGATGTTGAGAAATGTCTGTTACCTGAGCTCTCAAGCAATTATTTGGGCTGCAATTTCTGAGGCTGGTAACTTCAATGAACTTATCCTCTGCAACAGAGGTAACTCTGGGTCTTCCATTGCTGTGGTGGTCCTCATGAGAGCCAGTTTCATCATAGCGCTTGATGGTTTTTGCGACTGCACTTGAAACTTTCAAAGTTCTTGAAATTTTCCGGATTGACTGACATTCATGTCTTAAGGTAATGATGGACTGTCGTTTCTCTTTGGTTATTTGAGCTGTTCTTGACATAATATGGACTTGGTATTTTACCAAATAGGGCTATCTTCTGTGTACCCCAATACCTTGTCACAACACAACTGATTGGCTCAAACGCATTACGAAGGAAAGAAACTCCACAAATGTACTTTTAAGAAGGAACGCCTGTTAATTGAAATGCATTCCAGGTGACTACCTCATGAAGCCGGTTTGAGAGAATGCCAAGTGCATGCAAAGCTGTCATCAAGGCAAAGGGTAGTTATTTGAAGAATCTCAAATATAACATATATTTCGATTTGTTTAACACCTTTTTGATTACTACATGATTCCATAAGTGCTATTCCATAGTTGTGATGTCTTCACTCTTATTCTACAATGTAGAAAATAGTCCAATTAATAACAATCCATGAATGAGTAGGAGTTCCAAAACTTTTGACCGTTAGTGTGCATTCTTGAAATGTACCATCTAAAAGCTTTGTGTCATGTGTTGTCACTGTCACTGCAAACACTCCTATTCCATACCAACTTTAGCCTCAGGAGGATGGAGAGGCAGCGGTTCCCCCATATTGTGTCTCCCCAGTTAAAACATGGTTGGCTAGAGGTTGACAGAGATCCATTAAGGGAACCTGACTGACTATGGTGTCGCTGACAGTGGCTGAGCAGTATCCTGGGTCAAGGGTCAGGGCTCGGGGGTGAGATGGACAAAGCACGGGTCAGTGGCATTGTCCCATCTCGGAAATCTCATTTAACAGATGACCTGCATGTGAGCGCCATGAATCAGTGTCACCAAATGCCGGCACGTAGAGATGAATGATGTTATTAGATATGAAGCCATCAGGGTTAGGGTTAGACGTGAGGGGAGGGGAGGAGCATCATGGTTGTTTACCGTTTGCTTTACACACCTCAGTGTGTTGGAATGTTTAGACTGTTTCAACGTAGTATCAGATTTGCATCTGCATCTTTTGTGCATCTATCAACGTCTATCAAATAGAATGTTCAATTGGTCATGTACAGAAAATCTACACATATGTGGCAATTCAGTATTTTTACACGTAAATCAAACTTCATTGGTAGCTACACATCCAGTGTACGTATGTCTGCGTCCTTTTTCAGTTCCTCGTGCTGTCACCAACATAACAAAAATGTGCCAACAACCCTCGCAAAAAAATAAAAAATTAAAAATGAAAACCTAAGATTTACAAAGATTGTAAAGGGGGATAGGTTTTTCACAGCCACCAAAATTGAAAAGAGACCTACTGACTGTAATATGATTTAGGATCAGAGAGAGAGGCTCATTTGCCTCAGTCGCTGACACCAACCAGGCAAAGCTTGAGAAAAAGAATCCATTTAATCTGATAAAAGGAAGTAGATTATGTAGCAAATTGAGATACTTTACAACGATACATTTCAGATGGCGGGGTGGATTAGCACATTGTCTTTTATCTGTGGGCACTTGATGGAATGCCAGGCCAGATCAAAGAGGCCGTAGCTATCTGAGGGACTGAAGAGGAGAGGATGGGAGTTGAGTGATGTGGCGGCCGTGGTGGTGATAGCTGTGGTGGCGTTTGGTTCCCATTCTTCTCACACACGAGCGTGCACACAGACACAAACACCTCCTGTAGGACTGACTGTAGCAGTGTTTAATCCTCTCTCTCTGTGTATCTGTCAGTGGCATCACACACAGGGCTTCAACCGGGGCAGCCAATGGTCGCGTGCACGCAATTTGTGTAACTTTGTTGAATTATTACACAAATGGCCCTTCGTGTTTGAGTGAACAGAAGGGAACAAATGGAGCTCCGTGTTTGAGAGAACAGAAGGGAACAAAGGCACTGAAATGTACCCCTCATTGATCTCCGCATTGAGAACATCTGCCCAAGCCCACACAAGGGGAGAGAAGCTGAAGAAGTTGCATTGCATACCAAGCAGCAAGGTTTTAGCGGTAGTAGGAAGCTATTCGGGTAGATTTATATGTTTCTAGATTAACAATTACAGGAACATGTCAGACCAAATGCTGAGCTATAGATGCACAGTATATATCTATCTGTATCTATATCTATGCTTTAATCAGACATGACCTGGCTGCCACATTGTAGTTGACCTTTCACAGCACCACCTTTCCTTAACTGATTAGACTAAATGTGCAGGACATAATTTAGACCAATGGGGCATAACTAATATAATCTTTGAGCACAGAGGGAATAGAATAGCAGGCGGTGCTGTACAACTGTAGAAATAGGTCGACTGGACAATGTTTCAGGAAAACGCTTAAGAGCAACAACTGAACTGATGTTTACTTGGCCTTATCTAAGTGTTTGACATTTTGTTTCGTCGCCTCAAAGGAACCGAGTGTGTGAGCGGGATTGAACCGTGACTTGTCAAAGCCTTTCGATGTGTGGTGCCATGTTAAATTCATCTGGATGCTCAATAAACACTCTGGCCCTCTAATCAACTGCACATGTGGCCGCATTGGAGCCGCGTGTGTTCCCATCCACCACCGGTATGTATAGGAAACTGTCAGACTGATCAAAACCTTTGTCTCAAAACTGCCCAAGTTATGAAACTGATACGGCGTCAGGATTACTTCTTGATAAATATTTGAATTTCCAAACTGTAACTACTCCTATTATAATTGGTCCTGAGTTCAAACAGCCTTTGATTGCCATGGCTTCCTGTTATGAAGTTTAAAATTGGACATTTATTTATTAAGAGTTTTACCACCTGGGAGGGAGAAGTAAGTGAAGTTTACCAGCTCTATGACCAGGCAGGCTAACCCTTAGGGCCGGTTACTAGGACCCAGGTTAACCCTACTCCTGGACTAAAAACAATGATCACCGGAGAATCCCAATTGAAAGGGACTAGGTTTGTCCGGGAGTAGGGTTTAACCTGGTTCCTGGTTTCCGGGAAAGTGGCTCTAAGTGTTTCATTTCTTTGTAGACAGATAGCTGAAAAGCAGGAAATCTTCCTACCTGTACATAGCCCCTACGTGCCTTTTCCATGTGCAATACCTACTTTGCCTAAAACCTATTGGCCTGGTTGACCTTTGCTCATCCCGCACAAAATGACCCTCAACATTTCTCTGAAGAAAACGGAAGCATACCATCTCCTCACATTCTCATGTCTTCAGGCCATGTATCCAGAAGTCCTTCGAACAAGTGTTCCTCAACAACCGTGTGTGTTATGCAGGTGAATGAGGACCCAAAAGCGACTTGGCGAAAACAGAGTCTTTATTCCAGTAAAGGAAATATGCAATACTCCTAGACAAATCGGAGCGGTAAACAAAGCATAAAAAACAAATCCACTCGTAACGACGAGGACAGACTGGAGACTCGACCATAAACTGTAGGTTGCCTCGGGAAGGCACTGAACGTAGCAGACTCAGACACCTGCTCACCACGCAGCATCTGAGGGAAACACGACACGACAGGGCGAGACAAAGACACAGCACGGTGAACAATATACAAGGATCCGACAGGACAGAAACGGAAGACAAGGGGAGAAATAGGGACTCTAATCAGGGGAAAAGATAGGGAACAGGTGTGGAAAGACTAAATGATTGATTAGGGGAATAGGAACAGCTGGGAGCAGGAACGGAACGATAGAGAGAAGAGAGAGAGGGAGGGAGAGAGAAAAAAGGGAACGAACCTAAAAAAGACCAGCAGGGGGAAAACGAACAGAAGGGAAAGCAAAATGACAAGACAATATAAGACAAAACATGACAGTGTGGTGATCTTGAGTGACATCACATTCAGTCATCAGTCACTCCGATCCTGTCACGGAACTCGACTGAACTGAATTGATGGAAGGTTGACCGATTTATAACAATCACCTGATCTACCACTTCAGGCGAGAAGGATTGGATTGACAGTGACGTATTCTCTGTGTTGAGTGGAGGACTGTAATGGACAATCTAACCGAGATACATTTGAACCTATGCATGCATTCCCAATCAATATGGTGTGGTATCAGCTGCTGCACTTTTATAATCAGAATGATGCATTTTTCCAATCTAAAATAAGACACAGTTGTGCTGAAAGATCGGAAAACGTGATAGCACAAACGTCTTACTCTTTTCTACATTTCTGTTGTTCTGTTCTGCAAAACCTTGACAAAATGTGTTTTCAATTTCCATCTATTTTCCCAGCTTGGCTTATCAAATTCTTAGTACTTCCTCCATTATGTGTCTCTTCTCTAATCCCCTGGATATTCACTGCACCCATTATAATTACAGCACCAACTGCTGCCTGACAAGCCTCATTTCGTTTAGCCTCAGAGAGGTTGTCGGTTGTCTCTCCTTAGCTACCTCCGTTGTGTTGATCCCGTTCCCTTGTCACCACATGTCCCCATCTTTACCTATGTAGCCAGTGGCGTACTAAAGAATTGATACACTTTTAGTTCACTTAAGGAGCAGGGAGATATCTGAGGGAAAAGGGGTTTATTTTACATTTAAAAAATAGTTTGTATACCGGCATGGTTGCAAGTGCTGCATGTTAAAAAAATGTATGTATATTTGTTGTGGCATTTTTTTTTCATGATTATGGTATGATTGAGAAGAGTAATAACGATGCACCTTATTTGCGTAATGTAATAAACATGCAAATAATAGAGGTTGGTCACAGTACTGAACTGCCGTGCATACACTGCATATCTAAGTCATTTTGGTCTGAGCACTGTAGCCAATCCAAGTGGTTTCTTTTTTTAGCACTCACTAAAAAAGGGTCCATCCGGTTTCTAAAAACAGCAAGCTCCTTTCTGTTAAAACCATCAATTCATTTCAACATGTGTTTTTCAACTCTTCAGGGACGTTACTGCTCGTATGAAGAAGTGATTTAAGAAGATCACATCTTTCCTTAAGATCACATACAGACACATTTCAACGGTGAGGTCCTGCCATGTCTTGTTGTGGTTACTTGCCATGTCTTGTTGTGGTCACTTGTTGTAAGAGAAGACGGCTACGTCACAAATGGCACCCTCTTCACTGTATAGTGCACTACTTTAGACCAGAGCCCTATTGGCCCTGGTCAAAAGTAGTGTGCTATAAAGGGAATATGGTGCCATTTGGGACACAACAAAGATGTAAAAAAAAAAACATCTTATCATCCTGTAGATGTACTCTACCACTAGACCACAAACTGATGTGTGGCGGGAATTGCGGCCTGAAATGTCTTCATACATTGTGATATTCCCTCTAAGCACTTGGGATGGGATAGTACAATGGGAAAAGTGTCTTACAATCTGTTCAGTTCATCAACATGCCACTATTCCGTACTGTAGAATAGATAAGCAGTTGATATCTCGTGTAACTGTACCAGTAGATACATTACATCCCTAATACCCCAGGACTATCAGTGAAGACGGCAGCCCCTCCCTTTGTCTTCCCCGTCAGTGAGAAGGAGTTGATTCTCTTCAAAGTGTCTAGTCCGTTAGTATTGCCTGTCTATCTGTGAAAAGCGAGCACATGGTTCATGCATTAATCAGGAGAGTGGTGATCTCAGGTTGTCTCAAATGGGATGCCTCCGGTGCTGCTAACTGAGCCATTATGCAGTCACAGAAGCCTAGAGCCATGCAGTCAATGCTAAATAAATATGAAACCCCTACCACTTTGTGTCACAAAATTTTACTTTCAACAATGGTCACGTAAACAAGAATGAAACCTTGTCCATCTGTGAAGTTCTTAAAATTGAAAAAAAGGTTTAGGGGGTTTGCATGTGTGTCTGTGTGTTTTGGAGAGGTGGGGGGTGATTTCAGAATACAACTAAGAGAGAGAGAAAGATAGAGGAGAGAGAGAGAGAGAGAGAGAGAAGAGAGAGAGAGAGAGAGAGAGAGAGAGAGAGAGAGAGAGAGAGAGAGAGAGAGAGAGAGAGAGAGAGAGAGAGAGAGAGAAGAGAGAGAAAGAAAAAGAGAGAGAGGAGAGGCCTCTATATCACATACCAATTGATTTATTTTCTACCACATACTGTATTAAACTTTCACAGAGCCCGAGACACCTCACAAAGAAAGAGAGAGGTCACTTCAGTATACAACAGAGAGATGGAAAGGAGGGATAGAGAGAGAGAGAGAGAGAGAGAGAGAGAGAGAGAGAGAGAGAGAGAGAGAGAGAGAGAGAGAGAGAGAGAGAGGCAGCAAATACCTCCCCATGTCTCTATATCACATACCAATTGATTTCTTTTTTTTTTACCACAGATGAAACTTTCACAGAGACTGAGAAACCACACACAAAAGAAAGAGAAAAGTCATTGTTGACGGTACTATAGCTGAATTATTTTCAATATATAAAGTGGGTAGGTGCCCCACACCCTTCCCGGGCAGGTGGGCCTGTCGGGCTGGCTGTTTTTATATATTTGTATTAAATATGGCAGTAGGTGCACAGAGGTACCAGTACGCCCCTCCGAAACCACCCCGCACACTGACATTCCCCACAATCACCAGGGAATGCCCCTCCGCTTCCTTCTTTCATCTGGTTAATGGACATTCCTTTACAAACGTCGGAAGTCTACCTGACTGCTATCCTTTAAAGTTTAATTCACTCTACATTTAGCCGGGTCATAAATACCATATTAGGTAGCAGCCGCATGTTTTATGTGGTCCCTATGGTAGTGCTTTTGTTTTAATGAAGCCATTTGCAACTTATGAGCAACACAAAAAAAAAAGAGTTGCATATTAGATGGGGCTGGTCCGTCAAACCTATCCCCACATTGTGTTTTATACATGGGATGGAATAAAATGAGGGCGGGGGGGGGGGTGAGGAAGGGCGGGTGCTCTCTGCAGGGTGGAAAGGAACATTGCCGCTGAGCTACTCCTGTTTCTTGGGATGCTGATCAACACACTTACTGTTATTTACTAATGAGGGGGGCTGAAGTTGCGGATACAAAAATAACAACACAATGTATACCGTAATGTATACACCTATTAAGTGTATGCCGTTATCTTGCCATACAGGTCTGTTGTTAATTTTGAAAGAAAAATAAATAGTATTTGCAACTAAATTGAAAGGTCTTTACAACCTCAAATATGGATTACACATCTAGTTCTGTATGGTTCGATATAAATACAGTAGGTTCTAGCCCTAGAGACCTACATACCAAGCTCAGAAATATAGCAATTGAGATAACTTCGTGTGGCTAAAAATAACATTTACATTGAGTGGTAAATTAGTAAATTGACTTGTTTGGAAAAATCTGATGGAATTCATAATGTATGCATACCAATGGAAAAAGGTTTGCTGGGCCAATCACGGCATTTCTATGAGTTTTAATATGCAACTATAGATCTGTTCCAAAAGGCACACTATTTCCTATACAATGCACTTTTGACCATAGCCCTATGGGCCATGGTCAAAGTAGTACACATTATAGGGATTAGGGACCAATTTGGTATTCAACCAATGTTACCAGGTTTTCTGATATAGGACTGATGATAAATTACATAATTTACAGTCTATGGCCCAAATGTCTGCCCTACTAGTGGGCGGTGTGGATGTCAACATACATACCAAAACAGTACCAAAACATCAGGGAAGTTGTCAATGAAAGGGCTACACCCTGTGATCTCGAGTGTACATTATAGAACATGATGGGGGTTGAAATGGCAGAACCTTTATGAAAAGTATATAGAGGCCTCTCTCTCTCTCTCTCTCTCTCTCTCTCTCTCTCTCTCTCTCTCTCTCTCTCTCAGATTATTGTCCTGTTTTGTTTTGTATCGAAACAAAGTATCAAATCTGTTTATTTTATAAAATATGCTAAAGCGACAATAATGAATGCAAATGTATGGACCAAAAGTGTCACCTTACTATGTATGGAAATGCTCCATCCAAAAGCATCTGTTTTTTTTTTTCTTCTCTCAAACGGATCTTAGATCAAAGTTATTGAGTGCTCTGAATCTGAACAGTGAAACGCTGGGATGTCACTTCTTTTGTCTCCCTAATATCCCTGGAAAATCTGGTTAAAATTGACGATACTAGCAGCGAGCCTTTTTCTCTGTCGGTTGCACAGATTCCTCACTGCTTTCACAGCTGTCTCGCTCACAGGATGCGGCTATGGTTGGAAAAGAACTGCTGTGATCAACTCAAGTGTAAAGATGAGAAATGAGAAACAAACGGATAAACCAATACATAGGCAATTTGACACCACCAGAACCAACAGTGGGGGGGAAAAGAAGAAAAAACTGTTTAAAGAAAAAAAAAGCATTGTATTGGAACTGCATCTATTCACACGAAAGCCAAGACTCAAGCATCACACAATCTGATATGCTAAATTGCAAAGCTGTTTTGAGATTAGGCTATATCAGTCAATGGTGTTCAGTATGTCAACTGACTTCTGCATCCTCTTGGATTTCCGTTAAACTCTTGGAGACAAACTTCCTTGATGTTCCACTGGAGGGACTTTAAAATCATTATCGGGCCATCAGAGTTGACTATTATAGATGTACAGCTAAAACAAGTGTATATACATTTGCCACCATCAAAGATCTTGGTTAGGTACCCCTCATGTCATGTTCTCTCAACTGTTGTGTCTTGGGCTGCTGTATCAAACCCCATTTTGCTTATGTTGTGTTGCTGTGATAATCACGTGACCCTATCGTTTGTTTGATTGACATAATTTGTTTGATTGACTGATAAAAACAACCAATAAAACAGTAGATATAAATGTGGTTCTTATTGTAAAACCTGCCAGTTGTCCACAGTAGTACATAATAGCTATAGACGAACAATAGTAAAAGTGTTTTTTAGGAAAACAAGAGCCAAGCATTAAAAAACATTTAAAAAACATAACTGAAATAAGGTTGTCACCTTCGCCTTGTGTTCTTGTCATTCGCACAGAGGCGTGTCATTAAATGCACATTAGGACACTCCCAGGGACTCTGCTGGGATGCTGTTGGTGCACCTAAAACCAACCACATGACAAAAAAGAAAAACAAATCAGAATTTACACTCTAGAATGAAAAATACATCTAAAATGGCTATGCCACATTTGAACTTCAAACCCAGGATTATGGTCTGGACTGATGTGTTTTTCTCTGGTTCGATAATGGATACGGGTGGGTGGGGGGGGTGACGGACAGAGGGACAAAGTGTCCATTTGTCCATCCCTGGAGGCCTGAGCATCCTCGCCGAGAGGAGTCAAGGTTTGAGCTACCTAGTGATCGAGACAGAGATGGCATTAACTCTTAATCCCTCGACGAGGGAGACGCTTGAATCATTTATTAAAAACTTGCGACGGCCGTGCTAGATGTCACATCATGTTAGCCCTCACCCGGACCAACCCAGGCAAAAAGGTAGTCGCTGTTGTCAGACGTTGTCACACAGAGTGTGCAGGGCAGATTCACCTCTTGTCACCCTACACGTTGTCATGAGAGGAGAGTGAGAAACAATTGGCCACGTTGACTAGAGAGGGTGGAGGGGATTGCGGTGACCTTGAAGGGGTGTGTGTGTGTGTGTGTGTGTGTGTGTGTGTGTGTGTGTGTGTGTGTGTGTGTGTGTGTGTGTGTGTGTGTGTGTGTGTGTGTGTGTGTGTGTGTGTGTGTGTGTGTGTGTGTGTGTGTGTGTGTGTGTGTGTGTGTGTGTGTGTGTGTGTGTGTGCGCGTGTGTGTGTGTGTGTGTGGGCACGTCCGTCATTGCCTACAATTTGCCTGAATAATATTGTTTATGAGTCGGAAGGTTTTAATAGGTTGTTTTGGATGGACAGCTGCTGTGGTTGGCGGTTGACCAGGACTAATACTGGGCTAGGCTGCAGTGGACTGCAGTACCTGGGGCCAGATGCCCTCTGATAACACACCGGGGTCGTGTTCATTAGGCATCAAAGAAGAAAAACTGACTGAAACAGGGAGGGTCTGCAAGTAAATCTGCAAGTGGGCAGGCCCGATTCAAATCTGAAGGGAGCAACCGAAGAATAGAAAAAAGTCCTTTGATTTCCGGCTACCTGAAAAAAATGTTCTGTGAGAAAACAACTTTTCCCAGCAACCAAACATAAATACGTCACATCAGCCTAACAATCAGCAAGTGCGTACATTTTGTCATTGCGCTGTTTCCAGGGATCAGTCACTAACGATGATATATTACAGACCAATAAGCATCCACGAGCAACAAACAGTTATTTATTGCCAACAAAAGACTCTTCTCATACATTGAACATTGGCGTAACACTTTCTTTTTCAACTAAAATTGAATTAATGTTTAAACCAAGTACAATTTCCCTCACAATTAGAGGGCATTGCTAGGTTAAGAGCTTTCATTTATCTACTTAGGAATTTCCAACATGAGGTATCTGTGGATGTTTCCTAAGCTGATATAGGGACTCACATCTCCATCTGTGCTGAAAAAACATTGAAGGCCTTAGATCAAGATGGAGCATCTCTGTGTGTGTGGCGTGTGGGTGCGTGCGCGTGTTTCTGTTTGTGTCTCTCTGTGTGTGTTTGTGTGTGTGTCTCTCCCTGTGTGGGTCAGTGTGTGTGTGTGTGTGTGTGCATGAGAACTTGCTCGTGCCTGTATTAACAAACGATGTAGCTAGCATAAACTGGGACTTAGACCTACTGTTCTTTAGGCTAACATCATGATCTGTGTCCCTAATTACCAGTCCCAGAGCACTTCAAACCAAGGGCCATCATTTCAAGCCCTTTGTCCAGCATACTGGGGCCTTAATGTTGTTCTAACTGTAATACTAGTCTCACAGTCAGTGATGTTTCAATGATATACAGTCAAACGCATAGTAACGTCATTATTACAACAATCAATGCACTTATATACATGTAAGTAATTTAATCAACCAAATTACAGATTTTATTTGGTCCTTCCTGTCTCTGGAATGTATTGAACAGGAACTCTGTGTTTTATCTCTGTCAATGATGAAAAGCGGTTGAGGGTAAATCTACTGTATACACTAGAAGTCACTACTCAAGGGTAGACGGAAATTCCGTTTCAAGTCAGTTAGCGTTCAAGCTAGGTGTGATATTCAACGCAGTACACAACACAGTGCCAATCATTCATCTACAGTATCATTTTACACTGGCTCAATCTTTTTGGTCGGCAACTAAACCAAAATTGTCCTTGATGTTATTCATCATCAATCAACAGAAAACATTATTCACTCTCCTCTACCCTCCTCTCTTCATTTCCAAAATAATTTGTTGACGGCCGGTGCAGTCACAGGACCCATCCGGCTCCAATCCAAAACATCCAGAGGTCACCATGATGGAGAGCTGTCTGTGGCCCCAATCATAACACCTGCCTGGTCACAGCCCCGTGGTCTGAGAGGGAGACTGAGTCCCAAATGGCACCCTATCCCCCATATAGTGCCCTACTTTTGACCAGGGCCTATTGGCCGATAGCACGCAATGTAGGGAATAGCGTGCCATTTGGGAAGCAGACCGGGGAGAGTCGTTCATTCGCTGCACCCCAGCATGTAGTGCTAATGCTAATGGACTCACAGCAGTCCAGGCTACAATGGTTATTTCAGGCTTAATTCAGCCATTAACATTTCATTAATGCACTGTCCTACTGCTCGCCTGCCTGCCTGCATGACTGCCTTGTGGTGCTATTGATGAACGCCGGGGAGAAATGCTCTCACTCAAGGTAGAGTTTATCACGTGGGACACATCCTCTTTCACACGTTTTTTATCTAGCTCTTTCTCTCTCGTAGTACTGTGCATGTATTCAAGTGTGTACTCTGTACTGTATACTGTATGTCCATGTGTTCCATTACACATAGGTGGTGAGTATATATGGTGAGTATCTACGGTGAGTATCTATATGCATGTACACATGTATGTGTATATGAGAAATGTTATCGTACACTATGCTTGGCGCATTGCGAAGGTCACGTAATTAATTCAGACAGCTAACAAGCAAACTCACATTAGGACGCGTTTCTGTACTACTATGGGATGTGTAGCTAGCTATACATTCAATACAACAAAACGATTTACGTAATACTGTAATTGCAAATCATGTGTATTTAATGTTGCTCTGAATATATTAGGGATATATTGTATATAATTATTACTAATTACGGATTGAGTAATTATTACCTAATGCGAGCCTTTTAAAATGGTATACATTTGTAAACATCAAATCTGTTTCACTTAATTGTGCTTTTTGACCATACTGGCATGATAATGTCAAGGAAATATATACAATACTTACTGTATATGCAGTACAAGTCAAAAGTGGACACACCTGCTCATTCAAGGGTTTTTCTTTGTACTTACAATTTTCTACATTGTAGAAGACATAAAAACTATGAAATTACAAATATGGAATCATGTAGTAACCAAATCTATTTTATATTTAAGATTCTTCAAAGTAGCCACCCTTTGCCTTGATGACAGCTTGGCCCACACTTGGCATTCTCTCAACCAGCTTCATGAGGTAGTCAACTAGAATGCATTTCATTTAGCAAGTGTGCCTTGTTAATTAAAAGTACTGTACATTTGTGGAATTATTTTCCTTCGTAATGCGTTTGAGCCAATCAGTTGTGTTGTGACAAGGTAGGGTTGGTATACAGAAGATAGCCCTATTGGTAAAATACCAAGTCCATATTATGTCAAGCACAGCTCAAATAAGCAAAGAGAAACGACAGTCCATCATTACTTTAAGACATGAAGGTCAGTCAATCTGGAAAATGTTGAGAACTTTGAAATTCTTTTCATGTGCAGTCGCAAAAACCATCAAGTGTTATGATGTAACTGGCTCTCATGAGGACCGCCACAGAAAAGGAAGACCCAGAGTTACCTCTGCTGCAGAGGATAAGTTCATTGGAGTTAACTGCACCTCAGATTGCAGCCCAAATAAATGCTTCACAGAGTTCAAGTAACAGACACATCTCAACATCAACTGTTCAGAGGAGACTGTGTGATTCAGTCCTTCATGGTCGAATTTCTCAAAGAAACCCCTACTAAAGGAAACCGATAAGAAGAAGAGACTTGCTTGGGGCAAGAGAAATGAGCAATGGATATTAGACTGGGGGAAATCTGTCTTTTGGTCTGATGAGTCCAAATTTGAGATTTTTGGTTCCCAACCGCTGTGTCTTGGTGAGATGTAGAGAAGGTGAATGGATGATCTCCACATATGTGGCTCCCAGCGTGAAGCATGGAGGAGGAGGTGTGATAGTGTGGGGTGGTGCTTTGATGGTGACACTGTCAAGGCACACTTAACCAGCATGGCTACCGAAGCATTCTACAGTGACACGCCATCCCATCAGTTGTTTTTCAACAGGACAATGACACAACACACCTCCAGGCTGAGTAAGCTCTATTTGACCAAGAAGGAGAGTGATGGAGTGCTGCATCAGATGACCTGGCCTCCATAACCACCTGACCTCAACCCAATTTAGATGGTTTGGGATGAGTGAAGGAATATCAGCCAACATGTGCTCAGCATATGTGGAAACTCCTTCAAGATTGTTGGAAAATCATTCCAGGTGAAGCTGGTTGAGAGAATGCCAAGAGTGTGCAACGCTGTCATCAAGGCAAAGGGTGGCTACTTTGAAGAATCTCAAATATAAAATAAATTTTGTTTTGTTTAACACTTTCTTGGTTACTACATGATTCCATATGTGTTATTTCCCAGTTGTGATGTCTTCACTATTATTCTACAATGTAGAAATGTAGAAAATAGTTTAAAAAATAAAGAAAAACCATTGAATGAGTAGGTGTCCAAACTTTTGACTGGTACTCTATCTGTGCACTAATGAATGAATATACCCAAGTGGTTGAAAACAAGGCCAGTTCACAGGGTTTTGATATGATCAATATTTATGATCTCATCAAATTCCAAGGTTCACAATATAGTATTGTTTATTTTGTTTTACATGCATTGTTTGCAATGCTTACATTGATTATCTGTGCATTACTAGGCCAGTATAATACCCTAATAGGATCCTTATAGGATCTTTGTGGGGAATAGGATCCTTACGGGGAAGTAGCAAATTACAGAATGATGGAAAGTCCTACTCATGTGAAAATAGTTTTTTTGTCATTGCCAAAGACAATGACAAATCCAAAAGGATTGGCCATCACACTTCTTTCACTAAAGCATATTTAATTGGTTGTTCTGGATTTCACCACCACCAAAACCAAATGGCACCCTATTCCCTTTGTGTATATAGGATTCAAGAGTCAAGAGTAGTGCACTTTAAAGGGAATATGGCGCCATTTGGGACGCAAGCCAAAGGTACAAGCACTCATATGGCTCCACTTAGGAGTGAGTAAAAAATGATCTTTCTTATGTGGGCCATGTTGAGTGATGAATGTCCCTGTTTATCAAATGTGTGTGTGATATATGAGATGGGCTGATAATCAACATTTAGTTATGCCATATGCTTAGACAGGCATGCCAAGCACTTAGGTACAGGACTGTTTGCATGGAGGTAGTAGGGCCACTTTCCAAATCACAGAATTTGGAAAGTGTGAGTCAAAGTCATGGACAAAAAAGTCTGAGAGATTGACATTCATGGATTTTATCAATGTGAAAGAACAACAGCAACAACAAAAAACATATAGGAAGACATGTAAATAAGGTTTCAAACCACAAGATTTACAAAATAAATAAAAATGTTTCTGTGAAAAGGATGTGCTTGGAATGTAGCCTTATTCAGTGGAAGACTATGCCGAAACAGTTACCTCGTCTCTTATCACATGGGTAGATCAAAAGGTACCATGTCACAAAGGGCATCACCCGAAATGTCAGAATAGTCTGATCAATGCCATTCGAGCATCATACAGCTTTCCAGTACTGGTGGATTGAATGAGCCATGCTGTGAAACAGAACTCCTGCCCTTCAAACGTTCTGGCTGTCTGGAGTTATTTAGATACAGTCCCAAATGCAATCCACATGCCAAAACTCCAGCACCAGTAGCATTAGACGATTGGTTTTGTAAACCGCTGGCAAAATGTCTCTTGGACATTGTGTAGAAGGTAAACAAAACAGCTGGTAGCCTGTGCCAAGCCCAGGCCCAGAGCTAGCATCTTCATTCCACGATTGCCAACAGTTACGGGAAAATTTCGAGCAGTTTGGACTCAAAGGCTGCCATGATGTTTGTCGAAAAACTGGCACAGAGACACTTATTGTGGGATAGGATTATAGTTTCATGTGACTGAAGAATTTCATATTTTGCAAGGGCCCCTTTTACCTGATGGTGTACAGCACTGCCAAGGACTCTGGTTGTGGTGAATTTATACAAATGTGCTGGCAAAACTTGCGCATAGGATTTCTCTAAGACAATGTGCTTTTGAGTTTAAATGCTACTCAAATAATTACTATTAAAACAGAGAGATTAACAAAAATGTAATTAAATCGTCCCCCCCCCCGGCACACACACACACGCACACAGTAAATATCTCTATGTCAGGTCCATTTGATATACTCTGGGAGTTTTTCTGATACCTCCAATGAATCTCACATGGACAGGAAGTGACAAGAAGCTTTGAAGGTCCGTGATTTCAGGCATGGTGTATTTATCACTTCAACCTGTATGAAACCATGGTCAGACAGCCATGATCAGACAGCAAGGAGACACAGAGAGAGAGAGAGAGAGAGAGAGAGAAAGAGAGAGAGAGAGAGAGAGAGAGAGAGAGAGAGAGAGAGAGAGAGAGAGAGAGAGAGAGAGAGAGAGAGAGAGAGAGAGAGAGAGAGAGAGAGAGAGAGAGAGAGAGAGAGAGAGAGAGAGAGAGAGAGAGAGAGAGAGAGAGAGAGAGAGAGAGAGACGACCAGTGACGGAGGAATGTTAATCACACCTCAGAAAGAAAAAGGGAACATGTGTGACAAAGGAAAGGAAAGGATGGAAAACACATGTCCCATTTCACACGTACTTACCTTTCCCTTCAAACTCCTGCCAGACTAGGGGGAAAAAACAGCACAGGTGGAAACCTTTAACGTGTGAATGTTTGATGAAGGATGCCAACGCTTTTGATATCATTTACACAAAGCACACCTTGAATAGATTGAGTTGTGGGCAGCGGTGTTAGGCCAGAAGTTTTTCTAAGTGTTGTCACTGTTTAGTTTTTCTCTTTCCTCTTGGTCCATACTGTGCTTGCATGCACCGGCCATTTTAGGTGATACTAGTTCGCTTTTATACTTTTTATAGCTCAACTTAGACCGATGAGAAGCTTAACGGAGAAAACATAGGCACTCTTGGAAGGATACTTTAAAAATAGACTTGTATTGGAGTTACGTTTCTGACTGAAAACGTGTCTGTTTAAGATAAGTGTAACTTATTTCACTTGCCAACCAAGTGTCACATGTTTTGAAGCGAGCAAATTCAAGAACAGAACACTGGCCATTTTATATATAGAGAGAGAATGACCTCTTTCTAATGGCACGTTGAGAATGTCATCTGTCTGCTATATCTAATTATGTGAATCGTTGCAGTTTGAAAAGTGTCTTAGGGCTGTATAGGATTAAAAAGGGACATTTATATGCAGAGCACTTTGAAAATTACAGATCCTTCAAAATACTTCCCATAGACGCATCACTTTCCTGGCGCATCACAATTGCAGTCCTCTTTCGCTAGCTACAACTCGTTACATTCATTTTATGCTTTGGGAGCCAGTCTAGAATGTTGAGTTGAGCAAGCCTCAGTGAGAAAAGGAGAATTTTATTGTGCCCTCACTCTCAGTTGTAAACATGATTTTCTTTCCACTTTTTTTCCCTATCTATTTTCTGCAAAAGGCACATTCAGAAATATTCGGACCTGACACAAGAGTGACTCTTGTCCTAAAAATACAGCTAAGGCCTTGTCGTTATTGCCATTTTTTATTTATAAGGTCATTTTGCCCTGAAAAGACCAGTGTGAAGGCTAGCCATTCAGCGCAAAATCATTAGCATAAAGCTGGTGTCAACCCTGAGGAGAGGGGCTTCCTGTCTTTTTGTCTGGAACAAGATGGGAATAGAAACTTAAGACATGTTTCATCCTGCCCCTTCCTCGGACTGCTATGACAGTAATCGATAGGAAGCAAAACTACTCCACGTGAACTCCAGTCAGCTCCGTTTTTAGGAAAACAGTCGCCATCGAAGAAAGAGAGGAGGTTGGAGCTGTTGCACAGAAACTGGAAACTGGCAAATATATAGTTGTAATTACACATGTTCTGAAATGTAGAGTAGCAGTGTGATCAGCTGCTGTATGTGCCGACTATATTACGGAAATGTTAGGTTATAACGAACTGGGCTTAAAGTGGGTACTGCACATGTACAATGTACACAGTTCTTGTGCAGATTACACAAAATAGTACAAATGGTCAAAGGTTCTGTCATTATTAAAATGCAATATAACTCAATAATGTGTTGGAGACACGGTACTACAGTATCATGTTATGCTATTGCATGATACGACCAATGCCTTTACAAAATTCGAAGCACACAAGTTAGGCAAACTGTGAATGTCTAGACAATCCTGGTCTGTCTTTGATAAGTGTTCTCTCCAAAAACCCATTCCACTTGTTTTTGCCTGTTAAAACAACCCGGATGATTTGTATTCAAAGGCTCACTCTTCTTCACTTGCTCTGGCTTGCTAATTATTATTTGATTGCTCATTAGCCGTTGTGTTCGCCATGTTGCCGTTCTGTAAACAAGACATTTGTGCATCTGGTAATGAAACATTTTTTGATTTGGTGATGTGAAAAGAACAATCACCTCACGGGAATTACCAAAGCTTTGCCAACATTCTTTATTTAAAAAGTAACTTAAACTCTATTTAGAATATACATATGTATATACTTTAACTTTAAATATGCGTGCCAGTACAGCTAAAGTTAACTATGTAGATAAAAAAAAAAACGTATGAGAAAAAAACATCATTTTCATTAAAGCTTTAAACCGAACGCCCCCCCCCCCCACCCCTGATTTTCTTGCGGTCTCTCCACTAGATACACCCTGCCTCCCCTCTCTTACGAGTTATGATGTGAGGATGAAGGCTCTTTCCCAATGCAGTAATGACTGTATACCAAGATATCAAGGGCCCGCTCATGACAATCCCATTTTCTGTGTAATTTCATGGTTGTCTTCTTGAATGAAGATATTGGCTGCTCTGAGGCAGGAGGTCAGGAGTCTCCTGCTCCATTTCAGTATTGTTCCAGAGCATGTTTCCTTTCAGTTGATGAAAAGTAATTCATCATTTACACCCCTGAATTCTGCCAGTTTTTTTCCCTTTTCTTTTTCTTGTAACAACTTTAATTTATTTTATTTCTCTCTTTTTTATCCCTGTGGTACCTTGGCGGTGCTGAAAGAGATAAACAGGTTCAATACAACACCGGGCCAGCGATCCTGGGAGCAGGTTAGGCCTCGCAGGCCCCAGACTAGCCCTTTCTCATGATAGAGTTTGTCACCTCTCTACCTCTGGAAGTCAAATCCTATCAACTCAGGCATCCTTCAGAATCCCCAAAGTGGCTTTGGCACCCAGTGGGGCATGTGAGCTTAAAATTGATTTTCTTTTTCTTTATTTTTTAAGCGATCTGCCAAATTCCCTTAAGGGACGTCGTTGACAGCCAGCAGACCCTCAACCTATCACAAGGGCAGTGCTCGTATAAAAGACACCTAAGGAACTTCCTCCATGGTTCCAGAAGCCAGAGGGGCAGGAGGTTTCTGACATGTTGAGAGAGGGGTGCTGTTGCTAAGAGACCAGTTATTTTTCATCCATGCACAAAACCCCCTTTACCTCGCGCTTGGCCTCCTGACTGCTCTGCCACAGTGAAATTAATTGACTCAAAGGCCCCCCCAAAACACACTTTTAATTATGTTTTGTTTCATCCCCAGCTTCCTGTTGGAAAAGTCCAAACTTCTCGTGGATGGAAGTGTTTCTTCTCTTTCTCTATGCTTTCCTCACTCCCCCGCTTTTCTTCTGAGAAACATTGTTTCTTCGTGTAATCTGATGGAACATCACTCAGTGGTAATACTTGGTCTCTTTTAATCATCTGAATTTCTTAGCATATGCAGGCAAAGGAAATAGATGTTGCAGCAGTGACGAAAAGGGAATGTGTTTGAACATGAATTTAAAGTAAAGCTGCCTCTGGCTGGGGATTGAACCTCAAGCGATTTTTACACTGTAGCCAACCAGCTGGCCTCGGTGTGTATCCAGAGTCCAATCAAGGAACCGTTTAATAACATGAAAAAAGGGAAATCTTGTGAGAGTTAAACACAGCACCTGATCATCCTTGCTCATCAAGACACTGCTTTCCCCGTGACCCTTGTGAATAATATCCCGGTACCGGCTCCCATTGAACCACAGATTAAGTAATTCCCAAGTACTTAAGAATACAATGAGCTAAGATTGGTATCATCAGTATGTTACACCTAGGTTCAGCTATAATCAGAACCCCGCTCCTTGGCATTAAATAAAGGGAAACGTTCTCATAGCAGGAGCTAGTATAGCTCAATCGTCCAGCACCTACATTCTTATAGCCCCCTTCCACCCATCTCCCTCTCAGACCTGATTTGAAGCGAAAGCCTGTATCATATTTTTCTTCATTAAACAATTTTGCTTTCTGTCTTTCATTTGACGAAAATATGCTCATGCCCTCAGCAAACAAACAAACACACACACACAGTTGCCACATCTTGCACGTCTTTGCCTCGGAGCCAGCTAAGGACCCAGGTGTCACTGAAGAGGCTGGGAGGGCATCAAGAAGGGAGTAGCTCCTGAAGTTGCTGTGCGTGAACAAATCATGTGAGCTTGTGCGTTAAGGAAATACATGCACAGATGGATTTGGGGAGGGGTACAATTAGATATCCTTCAGCAAAATTAAAGATAGTTGGCAGATAGCGGACTTTTAGGCCAGGATTTTACTACAGTTGCAGTGATGATTTTAATTGGCTACATATTAAGTAATGTAACAGTGAGATACCGTGGTAGGCTATACAACTCATGTTTGTATATTCTTTAGGGTTTAAGTGTACATCTCCTGTTTTGGTTGCAATTTTTTTCTTAACACTTGAATAGTCTTTGAAATGAATTAGGCTGAAGTAGGGCCTAGTAGAGTTGTCTGTACCTGAGCCCATTTCTAGCCCTATAAATAGATATATTATCCCTCCAGAGGCTTCCAATCCTACTGCACAGTTGTGGGATGCAGATTTGTTTTAAGAGAAGCTGTGCTACCTGTTATATGGGGCTGGGGAGATGAGCAGCGTCAGGTAAATGATTTTCTGCTTTGCATGATGGGATGGGCTGGGGCATTAGGAGAGAGCCTGGGCGAGACTGGGCTCCACAGCCTGAAACACACACACACCACAACCTGGCCACACACACACACACACACACACACACACACACACACACACACACACACACACACACACACACACACACACACACACACACACACACACACACACACACACACACACACACACACACACACACACACACACACACACACACACACACACACACACACACAGCTGCCTGGCCCTCTTCCCTCTCTTGTGGAGAAATTCGCAGGGTGTGATGCCCATTAGGCTTCCTGCGCTAGGTTAGCCGTCTCTGCATTACCGACTCATTTCATACATTAAGTGCTTTACCTTCAGGACCGGCCAACACTGTGAAAGCTGTTTGGACTATATCTCTCCCTCTCTCAACATGCTCTCTGTTGCTCTCACCTCAATCTCAACCACTACCGTGCTAAGTTTCACTTTATCAGGATGGATGAATAGGACTGGAGGAGCGCCAGTGGGTTTGGTACTCAGGCTCTGTGGTGAGGTTTTAGTGGATTCATATTCCAGTAGGAAATAGCATGGATCTGGCTCGGAAGCTGGTGTATCATTCAGGTATGCTCTCCCTAATAGATTTAACACTGGCAACATGCTGTTGGTGGGCTGCACACTAACCTCCATCACCTCACCATGATACCCAACAAGACGCATGTAAACAGCTAGTTAAGTCTTCCCCTTATCAGTACTTCTCTTACAGTTCTCTACTTCCAACTGGATATTTCCAAGGTAATATCATTCCGGCTTATCATTTTAAACTGAAACTTGATTCTCTTGCTGACTTTGTGTCATAGCGGAGCGATTGTGCTGCTGAGGCACAAGTGTCTCGTTGTCTATTCTCACGGGATGCCAGGCAGTGAACTTGCCGTAGCTGCCATGTGCTGTCCTGCAGCAAGCCAGCAAGCCATTCACAATGCGATTGTGTCGTCGCTGGCCCGGTGTTGTATTGAACCTGTTTTTCTCTTTCAGCACCGCCAAGGTACCACAGGGATAAAAATAAATAAAAAAGAGAAATAAAAGAAATTAAAGTTGTTACGAGAAAAAGAGTCTGACATTTTTAATTGAGGTGGTCTTCACATCCCCGCTATTTTTGGATCCAGTCACTGTCATCTTGTACTGGAGGAGAACTATGGCTTTAGGCGGGAAAGTGGGAAATGCGACCCCCCCCCCCCGCAAAACAGAGATAAAAAAAAATGTAATACTTCAACATTTTCCACAGCTTCTTTCATCATTATTCAAAAATTAGTTTTTAATGCAATGAGTAGTTCCAATCATGTTAAGGTCTGCATGATTCAGATAGTATCATAATTACAATTAGATTACATTACCGCAATCAGAGAGAGGGTATCGTTAAGAGAAAGAATATAAATTGCTTTAGTTTTACAAGTACTGAGCAAGCAGAAATTTGAATTAATCTCCATTTAAACATCTTCTCCTCTTAGAGAACTGCAAAGCATGCTAGTTTCTTCCAGGCCATCAATACAAATTAAGGGGAGAAGTATGAATTTTCTGAGGGTCTTAACATTTAAGGTTTTTTTTTCACGCTAGTAGCCTAACTTACATTCTGTTTCTGAGTACTCGGGCACTTTTGATAGTGAGGAACTTACTCGCGAGTAAGATATAATTCATTAGCCTATTTTCAATAAGAGTCCTTCTCCTACCTCTGTGTGTCAAAAGCGTGAGTGAATCTGTCATCCATGTTAGCCAGCAACGTCCTCCCCAATGTCCTCTAACGCCAAAGTGTTTCAAGAAAGAAAGCAATGGTTGAGTCGTAACACACACAATGTGGATAATCCCAAACTGCGGTACATAAAAATAGACCTAGAATTACTTGTAAGGGATACATAATACCCTCAGTCAACTGCTTGATCAATGATTAGGAGGAGTAAAGCAACTAAGCACCAATGGATTAAGTCTCCAGTTCGTCCCAAAGCACCCTATTCCCTATATAGTACACTACTTTTGACCAGGGCCCACACAGTATTCTACAGTTACCATTAGAGTTGACAATTCTTCTCAGCTTCTCAGATAATGTGTTGTTATTATCTACACAAATGACAGCTCCATGCCTCTTTACTCTTCAGAGTGGCTGTATTTACATGGACGGAAGATATAAAACAAGCGGTTCTGTATCCATGACGAGGAGCAATTAATAATAGAGATGATTGGCTCGCTAATGCTTCAAATCTGCATAACTTTATGGGTTTGCTACTACTGAATACGTCTTTATATCAATTACCTTTTTCTGCTATCCTCTATTTCTACAATCTCCTTGCAGGACCACAGTTTGAGATTAATGCCTGCTTCTAAATTACCACCCATGCTACACATTTATCAGCTACCAGAACAATCCCGCACATTTATCCCTCCACTAAGTGCCAGAATATTCATGAATATAAATTGTAATTTTGTCTGAGTCCTATTGATGAAATGGGATTTATTTCATTTTGCACATAACTTTTTTATCATGTGTTTCCATTTAACAATTTAGGAGTATTTTATCTGTTGTGGGAGAAAATCACTTAACTTCTTTGTAAATGCAGATTAATATGTAAGGTAAAATAGTATGATGCATTATCGTTTCACAATGCGATTGTGTCGTCTTTATTTGTACGCCATGGTGCATAAGCTAATAATACAAACCCATTCAAGACTTGACATTCAGTAATGATTAGAGGAGTAAACTAACAAAGCTCCTGAATAAAATGACTTTCTAAATCAGTATAGCCAGAGAAAATAAGAAAAACCTCAGTGGGTGAATCCCAAATGGTGCAGAAGGCACCCTGTTCCCTGTATAGTGCACTACTTTTGACCACTGCCCCCATTCGGCTTGGTTCAAAGTAGTGCACTATATGGGGAATGTAGGGTGCCATTTGGAATTCATCCAATGAATTTTGGTCCTTGTGCATGCATGCTCAACACCCTTCTTAATAAGCCATTAGGAAGGAGTGAAGATGTTATGAGAATGCGCTCTGGCCTTTGTTCTGCGTCTGTCATGGCATTGACTTCCTCTGACACGATGCTACAATGCATGACGGATCTAAGTAATTAAAGTTCCAATAATTTACCTTCCTCTGTTCCGTGTCAAGTCAGCTAGCTAGACAGACCAACCCGGGCTCTCTGGCCATTATTGATTCCCCTAGCGCCATCAGAGCATGATGCTGAAACAGAAGTGTAGGAGTTTTACAACTGCGGCCTGGCCAAGATAAAGCAATGCAGTGCGAGAAAAACAACAACACAGGGTTACACATGAGATAAACAAACACACAGTCAATAACACAATAGAAAAATCTGTATACAGTGTGTGCAAATGAAGTAAGGAGGTAAGGCAATAAATAGACCATAGTGGCGAAGTAATTACAATTTAGCAATTAACACTGGAGTGATAGATGTCCAGATGAGGATGTTTGCAGTAGAAATACTAGTGTGCAAAAGAGCAGAAAAAGCAAAAACAATTATGGGATGAGGCAGTTGGCAGTTGGTTGGATGGGCTATTTACAGATGGGCTGTGTACAGGTGCAGCGATTGGTAAGCAGCTCTGACAGCTGATGCTTAAAGTTAGTGAGGGAGATATAAGTCTCCAACTTCAGCGAAGTATTTGCAATTTATTCAATTTAGTCATCGGCAGCAGAGAACTGGAAGGAAGGGTGGCCAAAGGAGGTGTTGGCTTTGGGGATGACCAGTGAAATATACCTGCTGGAGTGCATGCTACGGGTGGGTGTTGCTATGGTGACCAGTGTGCTGAGATAAGGCGGAACTTTACCTAGCAAAGTATGATAGATGACCTGGGGCCAGTGGGTTTGGCGACGAATATGTTAGCGAGGACCAGCCAACGAGAACATACAGGTCGCAGTGTTGGGTAGTATATGGGGCTTTGGTGACAAAACGGATGGCACTGTGATAGACTGCATCTAATTTGCTGAGTAGAGTGATGGAGGCTATTTTGTAAATGACATCGCCGAAGTCAAGGATTGGTAGGATGGTCAGTTTTACGAAGGTATATTTGGCAGCAAGACTGAAGGATGCTTTGTTGCGAAATAGGAAGCTGATTCTAGATTTAATTTTGGATTGGAGATGCTTAATCTGAGTCTGGAAGGAGAGTTTACAGTCTAGCCAAACACCTAGGTATTTATAGTTGTCCACATATTCTAAGTCAGAACTGTTCAGAATAGTGATGTTAGTTGGGCGGGTGCTGGCAGCGATCGGTTGTGGAGCATGCATTTTGTTTTACTAGCATTTAAGAGCAGTTGGAGTCCATGGAAGGAGAGTTGTATGCCATTGAAGCTCGTTTGGAGAAGGGCCAGATGTATACAGAATGGTGTCGTCTGCTTAGAGGTGAACCAAAGAATCACCAGCAGCAAGAACAACGTCATTGATATATACAGAGAAAAGAGTCGGCCCAAGATTTGAACATTGTGGCACCCCCATAGAGACTGCCAGAGGTCCAGACAACAGGCCCTCCGATTTGACACACTGAACTCTATCTGAGAAGTAGTTGGTGAACTAGGCGAAGCAGTCATTAGAGAAACCAAGGCTGTTGAGTCTGGCGATAAGAATACGGTAATTGACAGGGTCAAAAACCTTGGCCAGGTTGATGAAGACGGCTGCTCAGTACTGTCTTTTATCGATGGCGGTTATGATATCGTTTAGGACCTTCAGCGTGGTTGAGGAGCACCCATGACCAGCTCGGAAACCAGATTGCATAGCGGAGAAGGTACAGTGGAATTCGAATGATTGGTGATATGTTTGTTCACTTGGCTTTCGTAGACTTTAGAAAGGCAGGGCAGGATGGGTATAGGTCTGTAACAGTTTTGGTCTAGAGTGACTCCCCCTTTAAAGAGGGGGCTGACCGTGGCCACTTTCCAATCTTTAGGAATCTCAGACGATACAGAGGTTGAACAGACTAGTAATATGGGTTGCAACAATGGCAGCAGATAATTTTAGGAAGAGATGGTCCAGATTGTCTAGCCCAGCTGATTTTAGGGATCCAGATTTTGCAGCTCTATAAGAACATCATCTGTCTGGATTTGGGTGAAGGAGAAGCGGGGGGGCTTGGGCCAGTTGCTGCGGGGGGTGCAGAGCTGTTGGCCCCGGGTTGGGGTAGCCAGGTGGAAAGAATGGGCAGCTGTAGAGAAATGCTTTTTGATATTCTCGATTATCGTGGATTTATCACTGGTGACAATGTTTCCTAGCCTCAGTGCAGTGGGCAGCATGGAGGAGGTGCTCTTATTCTCCATGGACTCTACAGTGTCCCAAAACGTTTTGGAATTAGTGCTACAGGATGCAAATTTCTGTTTGATAAAGCTAGCTTTAGCTTTCCTAACTGACTGTGTATATTGGTTCCTTACTTGCCTGAAAAGTTGCATATCGTGGGGACTATTCGATGCTAGTGCAATACGCCACAGGATGTTTTTGTGCTGGTCAAGGGCAGTCTGTAGTGAACCAAGGGCTATATCTGTTCTTAGTTCTACATTTTTTGAAAGGGGCATGCTTACCTAAGAAGGTGAGGAATTACTTTTAAAGAACAACCAGGCATCCTCTACTGATGGGATGAGGCCAATATCCTTCCAGGATCCCCGGTCCAGGTCGATTAGAAAGGCCTGCTCGCAGAAGTGTTTTAGGGAGCGTTTGACAGTGATAAGGGGTGGTCGTTTGACCGCGGACCCTTAACGGACGCAGGCAATGAGGCAGTGATCATTGAGATCCTTGTTGAAAACAGCAGAGGTGAATTGAGAGGGCAAGTTGGTCAGGATGATATCTACGAGGGTGCCCATGTTTACGGATTTGGTGTTGTACCTGGTAGGTTTCTTGATAATTTGTGTGAGATTGAGGGCATCTAGCTTAGTGTAACGGCTGTCGTCGGGAGAAAGAGAGGACCAAAGTGGTAAGTATTCATTGTAATTTAATAAAGAATGAATACTAAAATAAAAACAATACACGACAAACAAACAAACAGTCCTGAACAGTGCAACAAAACACAGAACAGAAAATAAACACCCACAACTCAAAAGTGAAACCAGGCTACCTAAGTATGATTCTCAATCAGGGACAACGATTGACAGCTGCCTCTGATTGAGAACCATACCAGTCCGAAACACAGAAAATCCCAACTTATAGAAAAAAGAACATAGACAACCCACCCAACTCACGCCCTGACCATACTAAAACAAAGACATAACAAAGGAACTAACGTCAGAACGTGACACTTAGATTGTAGGACGGGCAGGGTGTTTAAAATATCCCCGTTTAGGTCACCTAACAGTACGAACTCTGACGATAGATGGGGGGCAATCAATTCACATATGGTATCCAGGGCACAGCTGGGAGCTGAGGGGGGTCTATAACAAGCGGCAACAGTGAGGGACTTATTTCTGGCAGGATGGATTTTTAAAAGTAGAAGCTCTAATTGTTTGGGCATAGACCTGGATAGTATGACAAAACTATGCAGGCTATCTCTACAGTAGATTGCAACTCCGCCCCCTTTAGCAGTTTTATCTTGACAGAAAATGTTGTAATTTGGGATGGAAATTTCAGAGTGAGAGGGAGAGGGAGGATGGTAAGGATGCTTATGTTACTCACATGCACCTATGTTAATGAAATGTATCCTGCTATTAATGGGATAGTTCACCCAAATTACAAATTTGCTTAAGCAGTCTATGGCCAATCAATGGAGAGTCTATGGATAAACATAAATTGTTCATTGTCCATAGACTGCTTTTAGGGTAAGGAATCAAATAAGGGATTTTGAGATGTGGCTGAACTACCCTTTAAGTTGCTAGAGTGGCTAGTATCATTTTATCTCTCTCACCTTGTTTAACTTTGGAATCCCAGAAAGACTCAGCTTTACCCACAAATCCACAGGAGATTTAGACATACAGATTTAGACATCTTGCCCGATGATTTTGGAAACTTAGGGATTGTAAAAATCACTATCAGCTATGAGGAAGGAATAATTATGTCTGGTGTCTCGGATTGACGGGGATTGACGTGCTGCTTCTTATAGAGAGAGAGACTCCACGTGTGTCCTAGCTTTATGAAGGCCTATAATCAAGGCCTAGTCCGAAAAACGTCACTCTACTCTCCGTCTAGGTTATCCCGTTCAGGCTCTCCACCAGTTCTGTAACAGTAGACATGACAATGTGACATTGTCATCTCGATTTTCAGCAGGTTTGAGTGGTACGGGGGGGTAAGCCTTTAAAAAGGAGCTCCTCTCCTCTCCTCCCCTGATGGTGAACGGTGAAGTATTCCTGTTTTCTGGTGTGATTAGTGTGTCACACATTTAAAATGCCATATTAAGTAATCCCATCCTTCAGGCTTTACTTTACATCCTCCACAGGTATTAACTTAGAGAATAATCCTAAGCTATTTGGAAAGTAGAGGGGATACATATAAAGATCTGGCACTTCATGTTTCAAATTCGATCTGCCTGGTAGGTGTGATACTCGACTGCCGTAGAAGAAGACATATGCAGTACAGATAGTGGTGGAGCGAAGAAGGGTAGCTCTAGTTCTTACTGCCACACAAACTAGGTTCTGTCTGATATATCGTCTGTGCAGAAGCTTTCTTTAAACCTTAACTTTGGTTATCTCAAAGATTTAGTAGAGCTTTGTAGGATATGTAATGATGTTCAAACTTAAATTTGTGAAATACTACAAATTAGACAAATTCATAAAATACTACAAAATAGTACATAGGCCTTCTGTTACAAAGTAAATCATCACATCACCAGTACACATTGGTGAATTGTACGTACTACAATATATTTTGGTCTTCATACAAGCATCAAATATTATGTGAGATGGTGAGGCAATAACATTGTATTCCTCTTGGAGAGGAGGTCAAAGCCCTGTGGCCCTTGAATCGCTAATTACCATCATATGAATGTGTCATGTTATTCATTATTTCTGGTCACATGGGCTGTTCCTGTCTAGACAAACTCATAATTTCAATGCCTATGTTTTTTTTGACTGGGATCAGATCACTGTTGCTATTGGGGATCTCTACCCTCCAGGCTGTGAGTATGGGGTGACAGGGGCAAGTTACATTCATTTTGGTTTATTGTAGCAGCAGTCAATGGCGACTAGCTGGATTCAACACAGCACGTTATCATTATACTACCATACCATATTTATAAAGAATCTTATTAATGGTAGGCAATAGTATTATAATTATAAAAAGGGGAAGGTTTTATGAGCAATGTCATACAACTGGAAAAGTTATTGTTGTTCAGTCTCTTGTCTCTCTCTTTCTGTCCTTCGCTCTCCCTATTCCTCTCTCCCCCTCTCTTCAGGGCAGTAGTCTTGTTTTTCTTTTTTCAGATTCAGTACGAAGAAGATCTGGCAGATGAGGCTTAATTCCCAGAAAACAAATACCCATTTGGGTTCGTTGCATCACTGAACATTGTCTATCCACCACTGGCCTGCTACATTTTAACCCGGGGCACCAAAAGACCACAAGGCAATGGTGTAACTACAGCACATGTTACCACTGTTTGCAAATATTCTGTCACTGATTTTTCATAATTATTGTATAGGAAATGGTTTCATTAAGGAAGGAAACTTTTCATATAATTTGCAACACCGTATATTTTCTATAATAATTGTTTTGTGAATTTTTTCAACAGGCCTTAACAGAATACTAATTAGTCTATACAGTTTACAACGGGTACTCTAATCGTACACTATTTGTATACAACAGAGACTAAACAACTAACATGGAAAGCCATGCTACTTCATATTTGTCTCTGGCAATAAAAAACGAATATGGATTACGCTGCGTTATTCAATTTCCATCGCTAAAAGCTCAGCTCAAATTCATATTATGAGCATATCTGCTCGATTGGATGATTCAAACCTCGACCAACGCTTACACCTGCTTGAGGGAATTAGGTTGAAACCTTAGTAAATGTTTAAACCTGTCAAACAAATGAGATAAACGCATTCAGAACCTGCTCAACTGTTCATCAGCTTAATTCCATCTGTGGGAATCATTCCCTTCCCTGCCCACACCTGCGCAGCTACAGCTAGGTTAGTCCCTAGTCCCTGCAACTGACTTCCTGAGTTTCTTGCAAAGAAAATCTCTCAATGGTGAGCGTTGAGGCACAGTCAAAGGCAATAAAAAATCTGATGCAAGGTCATGAAGCTCAGTCCATGCACTCAAGACTGATACTATTAGCCTAGAGAGGGCCAAGTACTGAGCCCTGACTCCCCCTGTCCCCGCTATCCATTATTAAAGCAGCCAGTCTAGCCTCCACTGTTCAGGGGTGTCAGATGGGGGGACTGATGAGCAGAGCAGAGCAGAGCGTGGCCCTGCTAAAGACAGTAAGCGGATGTTAACTTCCCACTGAGAGAATTTCTCCAGGTCGAATGCAAAACGTTCCACTAATCATCCGCGCCATGAAAGTGCCAGCTGCGGCCCGTGGTAGGATTATCATTCTCATAGACCTCGTATCGAGCTTTTAGCTAAATGAAAAATCTGGCGTAGCCTAGGGAGAAGGCAGTGAGAAGATAAGAAGGAAGAGTGTTTACTAAGATGTGAGCAGGGAGAGTCAGTGCAATTAGGGGAAAGAAATCCTCCCTTCCCTTCTTCTGTGAATTAAAAATCGTATATAGGAAACCATTACGGTTTAGTGAGGGAGACGGAATGTACACAGGGAAAATAAGACTAGAGAGAGAAGACCAATGCATTTCGTTTGTGACAAGTTCTTATGGGTTCATTAATTTAACATTTCTCTCTCTACCTTCCGTCCTGAGGGCAGAGCAATGTGATTTGTTATTCTATTGTTCTTGAGTTGCTCCCTGCCTCCCTCTTTCTCGGTCTATGCTGCGATACTCCATTAACACCCAGAGTCATAATCCTCTGTCTTAAACTACTTTGGAAATAATCAAATTGCATTGCTTAATATTGTGCCTAGGATTGTCACCATTGACTGACACCTTTGTTGCTACAAATGAAATAATCAGTTTTGAAGGCAAGGCGGTGTGATTGTCTCTCAGGGGCTGGAAGGAGGGGTGATGGGGGTGGGGGTCGTAGTAATACTATGAGACACTTTGGCCTAGTGTTGCGCCGGCTCTCACCTAAGGGTAATGGATCTCTATTAATCCTCTATTACTGACATCTGTAAAAACTGAGCTTTGAGCCAAACATGGCTAACAAGGGCAATGTATTTGGAAGTCACTACTACGGGCTCCCTCTGGACTGTGGACTCTCATTAGGCCGTTCTGTCTGTCCGGACACGGGAGGGAATACTGAAATAACAATTAAAAAGAGGGTCTGACTGGCTGCAGTCACCCCACCGTTACATAGAGCCGTTAGCTAGGGGGATTGGGACCAGGCCATCCTTCGGGTGCCCTTCTGGACCAGTTGATCTTGACCACAGCCAGCTCTCTGATCTGTCTGGAGACAATGGATGCGTCCCAAATGGCACTCTACTCCTTATATATGGCACTACTTTTGACCTGGGTGTCATTTTGGATGCACACAATGTCACTGCGCATGAAAAGGCAGCTATGTGGGAAAGACTGTGTTTATTTCAACCCCATAGCTAATTAATTTTGAATAACTCTTGATTTGGGTTGAGAGAAATGGAAATGGAACCAAAGTGGTTGTTGGAGGAGAAAGGACACCTACAAATGTTGTACAATATATATATATATATATATATATATATATATATATCTTAGAGATATCATAAAGTCGTCCTTGATTTCTGATGCTTATTGGTTCCATCTTAATCAAACAAACCCTGGTCTTTGTCCCAAATGATTCCCTATATAGTGCACTACTTTTGACCAAAGCCCATAGGGCTCTACTGCACTTTGTGGGAAATAGAGTGCCATTTGAGACACAGACCAGGAGTCTCTGGATGGACCGAGACAATTCTGCATCCTTTCTAAGTGAGCTCTGCACTCTGTGTTATTGTGATGAAGGAAGACATTGACTGGGTTCGAAATGGTACCGTATTCCATATTTAGTGCCCCTATGGACCCTGGTCAAAGTATTCCACTTTGGAAACAAGCTATAGTGTGAAGAAGTAGTTCAAAGGGATTACTGTGATTATCACTTAAAGGGATCGTTCACCCAAATGACGAAATAACATTTTGGTTTTCTTACCCTGTAAGGTATGACAGCAAACCATTATTTGGTTTAGTTTCCCTGGCACTGTTTTCACATGCTAACCTTTTAGCATTTGTGGCACAAATCCTATTAAAGTCATGGGACCGATTTTATCATTTTCACTCATAATGTTAAAATCGTCCACGTGACTTTGTTGAGCTTCACAATAAATTTTAGATACATCCTGTTGATTTGGAATTGATGAGTGAAAAAGGAAAATATCGGTCCCATGACTTGAATGGGATTTGTGCCACAAATGCTAAAAGGTTAGCATGTGAAAACAGTGCCAGGGAAACTAAACCACAGCATGGATTGCTGTCATACATTTAACAGACGCTCTTCTCCAAAATGAGCAAGTAGGGTTAAGTACCTTGCTTTAGGGATTCAAACCAGCAACACTTCAGTTGGGACCCAACACTCTTAACCACTAAGCTACCTTGTCTATGGACTGCTTACACGGTAAGGAAACCGGTGTGTCATTTTGTAATTTAGCTGAACTATCCCTTTAACACAGAGGCATAAGATAGTGGTAGTCTTGTTCTACATTATTTGGATCTTGACATGGACCATTTATTTTTGTTTTGCTTTGGAGAGGGAATTCAGGGAGGGAATTGGAGCTAAAGTCAAAGTGTGTAGGAGATTCCAGACAGACACTGGGGAAACATGGTCTTAATTCTTTTCACATTCTATGATGATTGATTCCGCTCCAAAGTTATAGTTTTGCTTTAGATAATTGGTTGAATGTTGCTCTGGGCGTTAAAGTGGACAATAGATCCTCTGAAAACCATCAAACTTTAGGTCAAAAATAGACCATAATGTGACATTTCAATTGACTATTTTTTTTTTAAAGTACGGATTGAATTTGTGTATTCGTCCATGAAGAGGTTACAATAAAGAGTGGGGTACCATCCATTTTCCTTCCCCAAAAGGCAAAGCCAACTCTAGGTGCCTTGTTGAAACACAGGAGCCAGCCGGATGCATACAGTCCCCTCTGTTAATAAACCATTCATCCCCCTGACATTTCTGTCATAGTGCTTTAGATAAAATACAAAAAAAGCAACCCGACTTAGAATAAGTCCATCACACTCGAGCTCCCTCTGATGCTGACCGTATGTAGGCTGTCAAACAATGTAGCAATACTCAGTGTGATGGCGCTTAATCCAATTGGCATTGAAGCCAAACTTGTAAACTAATCTATGCATTAGCCCGGCTGGCACAGCGAGCACACTTGGTCCTCTGGAACCTGAGTTTAAGAGCTGTTTTGCAGCGAGCGATAAGCACGCCAAGCCCTTTGGAAGAAGGTTTAGCTTCTATTCTTCTCCAGTGCGATCGTTCCTAGTACATTTATCATTCTACCTGTCTCAGAGACCTAGTAAAGATTAAGGTCAGCCGAAAAAGAGCCTCCTTCTCCAGTTCTTTAAATACTTTTAAAATTCACAAGTCAAGAGGCTTAGGCTTTCTTAGCCCAAGTTTTTTTTTTTCCTAACAATGAGATATTCTAATATGTAACATAAGAATAGCTGACAGGAGATTTTTCTTTTTTTACTCCTTCTCTATTTCCCCCATATCAAAGTCAAATACCCGTACAATTTGACAAGGGAAAGACACATGCACTAGGCAGACCTGACGGACGTAAATCCTACCCAATCACGTCACATGCCTGTTTTTCCAGCATTAAAAAAAAGAGGTCCACTCAGTCACTCGCTGCATCTGTCCTTCCGCATCTTCCCCCCAAAAAATAAAGTAGGAATGTATCTTTGAATATGCAGAGATAGATCCACTGCATATGTGGTTGTTTGATAGGATTTTCGGCAAAGGCCCCTCTCTCTTTCTCTCTCTTTTGGTCTATTATGCCAAGTCGGGCATTCTCCGAGGTATAACTGCTGCCATATTTTCTAAGTTGTGTTAGTTCCTTTTTATCACTGAATTCATTCAACTTGAGCTCTTAAGCCTAAGGCACTACAGACCTGGTAAACAGAGTAAAGACTGATGACAATGTGGAATTGGTTATTATATTATGGGCTCATAGAATACAAGGTCCCATGTAGCCTTTGGCAAATATGATTCCACAAAACAAAATGTGTGCTACTGTGTGATAAAAAAAAAAAGTTGAAACATGCTATACGTCAAACGCTATGTAAATAAGTAATACTGTGCGAGTATATTATACTAGTCAATACATTATCAAGAAAGGTGTACATTATATCAGGATTCAGGAGTGATAAACAGCTAGAAATGGGCAAGTTAGAACTCAAAATCGTAGTAATGTGGATAGCATCTCAAACTGCCATTGCTTTGGGACTTGACATGCTATTTTGGTGATTGAATCCACTGAATATCCAAAGACTGTCTTCAATTGTGAGAGTTCCCGTACTTCTAAGAACCCATTTCAACCCGTGTTGTTTAGTAGCGCGTGCATGAGTGTATGCTTTCTAGACTGCTGAGTGGAATACAACAACTAGAGGTTCAATATCAAAGGACGCTAGTCCTGATTTCAAAGCACAGAGAGGATAGAGAACAAAGTCTGTTTACAGAACAGGGATTGTGTGAATTGGGCTCGTCGCTCCTCGCTCCCATCTAGGAAACAGAAGAAGTGCTCCAGGGTAGTGTGTACATATATTTCGTAAAAACTCTCTTTGCTTTGCGGTAGTTCATCTCTATACCACTACTGTACTGTAAATCCCTGGCTATTATGTCCAGGACTGCATCTGACTGCAATATCATTGTATGGAGACAGAAATGCCTTGCAGTCTTGGCTCCTATCCATTAGAGCACTATGTAAAAAAAATGTCATCCTTTACACAGCATCGAGGGATAGGTTTTTGGATGAATGTCAAATGTTTGTATTTTATTTTAAGTACTTTTTCTCAGGGAATTTAGCATGAGGTCAACAGTGCCCTGGACTGAAAAGCCTCTAGAGTAATGTACTTGCATAACTATGTATATTTGTCTTTATATGTTGGTGTTGTTTAAAAAATAAAAACGATTGAGGAATGAGATGCATTTAATCGATGCCCATTTAAAATTCTTAACTTGATCAAACTATTCGCTGATACTGCAAAGGTCCATCACTCACTGCAACCAATTATCAATGTTTAAATTCTCAGATCAATCAACACATTTCTGAAATACTTCAATATTCGGGAAGCAGCCAATTTTTTGTTTTTATTGTGACCTTAATTAAATCTAATAAAAATGTACATCTTGAAGGTACAGTGGAGTCCAAAAGGATTGACACCCTTCATAAAGATCAGCAAGAATTACTGTATAAAGTAAATCATTCTAATACTGAACTACATTGTGTGGTCAATTTCTTTTTTTTACTGTACACTGATGCAATTGCTCAGAGAAGAGATTATGTTTAACAACAACGACAACATTACTTACACCCCTGTTTCCTTGTGAGCATAAAGACACTGAGCCGTTTTCTAAAATGTTTTATGAGTTGGAGAACACATTGGGAGGGATCTTAGACCATTCCTCCATACAGAATGCTTCCATATCCTTGATATCCTTCGTCTGTGCTTACAGACTGCCCTTTTCAACTAAAAGCGCAGGTTTTTAATAGGTTTCACGTCCGAAGAATGAGATGGCCATTGCAAAATTTGGATTGTGTGGCCAATTAACCATTTCTTTGTGGATTTTAATGTGTGTTTGGGGTTATTGTCTTGCTGGAATATCTACTTGCGGCCCAGTTTCAGCCTCCTGGAAGAGGCAAACAGGTTTTTGGCAAACATGTCCTGGTACTCGGTAAAGTTCATGCAGCTGTTGACACTTAACAAGGACGGCAGGACCAGTGGAACCAAAATAGTCCCATAAAAACAAGTACCCACCACCATATTTTACAGTAGGTATGTCAAATCAAATGTATTTATATAGCCCTTCGAACATCAGCTGATATCTCAAAGTGCTGTACAGAAACCCAGCCTAAAACCCCAAACAGCAAGCAATGCAGGTGTAGAAGCACGGTGGCTAGGAAAAACTCCCTAGAAAGGCCAAAACCTAGGAAGAAACCTAGAGAGGAACCAGGCTATGTGGGGTGGCCAGTCCTCTTCTGGCTGTGCCGGGTGGAGATTATAACAGAACATGGCCAAGATGTTCAAATGTTCATAAATGACCAGCATGGTCGAATAATAATAAGGCAGAACAGTTGAAACTGGAGCATCAGCACGGCCAGGTGGACTGGGGACAGCAAGGAGTCATCATGTCAGGTAGTCCTGGGGCATGGTCCTAGGGCTCAGGTCCTCCGAGAGAGAGAAAGAAAGAGAGAAGGAGAGAATTAGAGAACGCACACTTAGATTCACACAGGACACCGAATAGGACAGGAGAAGTACTCCAGATATAATAAACTGACACTAGCCCCCCGACACATAAACTACTGCAGCATAAATACAGGAGGCTGAGACAGGAGGGGTCAGGAGACACTGTGGCCGCATCCGAGAACACCCCCGGATAGGGCCAAATAGGAAGGATATAACCCCACCCACTTTGCCAAAGCACAGTCCCCACACCACTAGAGGGATATCTTCAACCACCAACTTACCATCCTGAGACAAGGCTGAGTATAGCCCACAAAGATCTCCGCCATGGCACAACCCAAGGGGGGGCGCCAACCCAGACAGGATGACCACATCAGTGAATCAACCCACTCAGGTGACGCACCCCTTCCAGGGACGGCATGAGAGAGCCCCAGTAAGCCAGTGACTCAGCCCCTGTAATAGAGTTAGAGGCAGAGAATCCCAGTGGAAAGAGGGAAACCGGCCAGGCGGAGACAGTAAGGGCGGTTCGTTGCTCCAGAGCCTTTCCGTTCACCATCCCACTCCTGGGCCAGACTACACTCAATCATATGACCCACTGAAGAGATGAGTCTTCAGTAAAGACTTAAAGGTTGAGACCGAGTTTGCGTCTCTGACATGGGTAGGCAGACCGTTCCATAAAAATGGAGCTCTATAGGAGAAAGCCCTGCCTCCAGCTGTTTGCTTAAAAATTCTACGGACAATTAGGAGGCTTGCGTCTTCTGACCGTACCATACGTGTAGGTATGTACGGCAGGACCAAATCAGAGAGATAGGTAGGAGCAAGCCCATGTAATGCTTTGTAGGTTAGCAGTAAAACCTTGAAATCAGCCCTTGCTTTGACAGGAAGCCAGTGTAGAGAGGCTAGCACTGGAGTAATATGATCAAATTTTTGGGTTCTAGTCAGGATTCTAGCAGCCGTATTTAGCTGAAGTTTATTTAGTGCTTTATCTGGGTAGCCGGAAAGTAGAGCATTGCAGTAGTCTAACCTAGAAGTAACAAAAGCATGGATTCATTTTTCTGCATCATTTTTGGACAGAAAGTTTCAGATTTTTGCAATGTTACGTAGATGGAAAAAAGCTGTCCTTGAAATGGTCTTGATATTGTAACGGCTCTCTTCTATATAGTAGTCCTCACCCAGAACCCCACTGGACTGAGGGGCAGCTCGGGACTGATGGGCAGCTCGGGACTGAGGCAGCTCGGGACTGAGGGGTAGCTCGGGACTGAGGGGAAGCTCGGGACTGAGGGGCAGCTCGGGACTGAGGGGCAGCTCAGCACTGAGGGGAAGCCCAGCACTGAGGGGAAGCCCAGCACTGAGGGAAAGCCCAGCATTGAGGGGAAGCCCAGCACTGAGAGGAAGCCCAGCACTGAGAGGAAGCTCAGCACTGAGAGGAAGCTCAGCACTGAGAGGAAGCTCAGGCAGGTAGTTGGCTCCGGCAGATCCAGGCTGGCTGGCGGATCTGGAAGAGTCTGGTTGACTGGCAGATCTGGAAGAGTCTGGTTGACTGGCAGATCTGGGAGAGTCTGGTTGACTGGCAGATCTAGAAGAGTCTGGCTGACTGGCAGCTCTGGCTTCTCTATGCAGACTGGCAGCTCTATGCAACCTGGCAGCTCTGGCTGCTCCATGCAGACTGGCAGCTCTGGCTGCTCCATGCAGACTGGCAGCTCTGGCTGCTCCATGCAGACTGACAGCTCTGGCTGCTCCATGCAGACTGGCAGCTCTGGCTGCTCCATGCAGACTGACAGCTCTGGCTGCTCCATGCAGACTGGCAGCTCTGGCTGCTCCATGCAGACTGACAGCTCTGGCTGCTCCATGCAGGCTGGCAGCTCTGGCAGCGCTGAACATGCAGGAGGCTCCGACAGCGCTAGAGAGAAGGAAGGCTCTTGCTGCGCTAAACAGGCGGGAGACTCCGGCAGCGCAGGAGAGGAGGAAAGCGCTGGCTGCGCTGAACAGGCGGGAGGCTCCGGCAGCCCTAAACAGGTGGGAGACTCCGACACCACTGGAGAGGAGAAAGGCTCTGGCTGCGCTGAACAGGCGAGGCGCACTGAAGGCCTGGTGCGTGGTGCTGGAACTGGTGGTACTGGACCGAGGACACAAACAGGAAGCCTGGTGCGGGGAGCTGCCACCGGAGGACTGGTCTGTGAAGGTGGCACAGGATGAACCGGACCGTGAAGGTGTACTGGAGAGCCTGAGAGCAGGGCTGGCATAGGACGTGCAAGGCTAGGTAGGTACACAGGAGGCCTAGTGCGTGAGGCTGGCACAATTTTCACCAGCCGACTAACACGCACCTCAGGACGAGTATGGAGCGCTGACCCAGGTGCCATTAAATCCCCGACATGCTCCGTCGGGCGAATATCGTATTTAAAGCGCCAAACTAGCAACTCCCTCATTACTCTCTCCTCCACTTTCCCCATTAACTCCTTCACAGTCTCTGCTTCGCTCACCTCTAACACCGGCTCTGGTTCTGGTCTCCTTGGCTCCTCACGATAAACAGGGAGAGTTGGCTCAGGTCTGACTCCTGACTCTGCCACAGGGAATACATTTTTGGGGCTGACTCTTGGGCTTCCTTTTGCGCCGCCGTGCTTGTCTCTCCAACTCCATTCTCCTATAACCCTCTTCGCACTGCTCCAGCGAATCCCAGGCGGGCTCCGGCACTCTCACTGGGTTGACCGCCCATCTGTCTATTTCCTCCCAAGTAGTGTAGTCCCGATATTGTTGCTCCTGCTGCCGATATTATTGCTTCTCCTCATACCAGCGCCTCTCAGCTCTCTTCGCCTCCAGTTCTTCTTTGGGGCGGCGATATTCTCCAGGCTGATCCCAGGGTCCTTCTCCGAACATTCATCCTCCCATGTCCGTTCCTCTTTTCGCTGCTTCGGCTGTCGCTGTTGCCTGTTACCACGCCACTTGGGTGTGGTGGGTGATTCTGTAACGGCGTTCGTCTGTTGAAAGAGAGTCGGACCAAAATGTGGCGTGGTGGTTACTCATGTTCTTTAATGAAAACGGAATGATACATGAAATAACTTAATATACAAAACAACAAACAAAACGCGAAAACCTATACAACCTATCTTGTGACAACAAACACAGAGACAGGAACAATCACCCACGAAACACACAGTGAAACCTAGGCTACCTAAATATGGTTCCCAATCAGAGATAACGAGAATCACCTGACTCTGATTGAGAACCGCCTCAGGCAGCCAAGCCTATGCTAGACACCCCTACTCAGCCGCAATCCCAATGCCTACTAAAACCCCAATACGAAACACAACAAAATAAACCCATGTCACACCCTGGCCTAACCAAATAAATAACAAAAACACAAAATACTAAGACCAAGGCGTGACAGATGTTCTTCAAAAGAGAGATCAGGGTCCAGAGTAACGCCGAGGTCCTTCACAGTTTTATTTGAGACGACTGTACAACCATTAAGATTAATTGTCAGATTCAACAGAAGATCTCTTTGTTTCTTGGGACCTAGAACAAGCATCTCTGTTTTGTCCGTTTAAAAGTAGAAAGTTTGCAGCCATCCACTTCCTTATGTCTGAAACACATGCTTCTAGCAAGGGCAATTTTGGGGCTTCACCATGTACGTGGTTGTTTTCTGCTCATGCATTCTCATTTTTATGCCAAACCCACCACTGCTGTGCATGGGCAAAGAGCTCTGAGAAATGATCCGAGTGAGGAAACAGCGCCCCTGTCTCAGTATGTGTAGCCTATGTATCTGATGCCATCTGGCCAAAAAGAGTATGGCATGTTGTCATTGTAGCATTTCATAGATTGATGCCAGCGAACATTTGGCCTCCCTTGATACATGTGGGGGTTCTGGCACAGAAGAACCACGCCCTAATGGATTTGGCTTCACACCAATCAAATCAAAAGCAAAAGCAAAACGTCATTGTCAAAAAACGTTTCTGTTTCTGGTCTGCTTGTGTTGTTGTCCTGCAGTAGTTAGCTAGCTAGCTAAATCGTCCCTTTCCTAAGAAATTGATGGGGATTTGAATTGTGGTTTTTACATAATTATCCTTACAAGCCAATGATTTTAAAGGTGATCCTGATCCAACCATAAAACTATACATTGTGCCATTGACCTGAGACGACTGAAGTTCAATATACGTCCTAGATGTAGTACACTTTTGCCCATGCAAGGAAGTTAGGCTAGAAAGCATTTTAGCCAGGTAGCCTAGTCTAGGACAACAATAACTAAAAGTGTGTACTACTGTATGACAGAGTCACAGACCATTTTGCCAACATGAAAGAGAGGAGGGTGGCATTGGTTTTCATGTAGTCTACAGGTAGGGGGAGTCAACATGTTTTTTCTACTTGCGCGCACACACACAGAAATCCATACCATGGACAGCCACGTGATATTTAGCAAAGTTGTTTGGACTAAATTGTGTTTGGTAGACTAACCACATGTTGGCTAGTTAATTTTATGATATTGAAATGTTTAAGTTGGAATGGTGCTGGAATAGTGGAGACAGTGCTCCTGTTGTCTTTGTGCTGAATTGCAGTAACTCTCCGTGGTTCTAAATCAGTAGTTGTTAAGTCAACTGTTGGAAACAATAACTTGCTTCCCCGTGCTCTTGTTGCATGCAATATTTGCTTTGTGGACATAATGGGACAGATGTTGCTCTACGGTTACGTGATAAAACAAACATACGTGTGTGACTGTTGTCTTTTTGTTGTCTCTACCTTATTCTATGTCACATTGGCATATGAAGGAATGGTTTATAGAGCGAACAACGCAATTATCACAATATACTTGTATGGCTTTTTTCCTGGCATGGCTTCCCCGGTGATTTTACCCACGCACGGTTACTGCCTATTCTGCATTTTCAAAGGGAAAGATAATTAGATAATATTTTTGAAAATATGTACAGTATATATTTATATTTTCTGAATATGTATATATATATACAGTATATACAGTACAATTCTACATTGTAGATGAATAGTGAAGACATATATGCACAGTGCCAGTCAAAAGTTGCCACACCTACTCATTCAAGGGTTTTTCTTTATTTTGATTATTTTCTACATTGTACAACAATCGTGAATACATCAAAACTACGAAATAACACATACGGAATCATGTAGTAACAAAAAAGTGCTAAACAAATCAAACATATTTTAGACTTTAGATTCTTTAAAGTAGCCACCCTTTGCCTTGATGACAGCTTTGCACACTATTGGCACTTGTTGGCTGCTTTTCCTTCACTCTGCGGTCCAATTCATCCCAAACCATCTCAATTGGGTTGAGGTTGGGGGATTCTAAATGAATGTGTCACCAGCAAAGCACCCCCACACCATCACACCCCCTCCTCCATGCTTCACGGTGGGAACCACACATGCGGAGATCATACGTTCACCTACTCTGCGTCTCACAAAGACACAGTGGTTCGATCCAAAAATCTCACATTTAGACTCATCAGACCAAAAGACAGATTTCCACCGGTCTAATGTCTGCTGCTCGTGTTTCTTGGCCCAAGCAAGTCCTTTCTTCTTATTGGTGCCCTTTAGTAGTTTTTTTGCAGCAATTTGACCATGAAGACCTGATTCACTCAGTCTCCTCTGAACAGTTGATCTTGATGTGTCTGTTACTTGAACTCTGTGAAGCATTTATTTGGGCTGCAATCTGAGGTGCAGTTAATTCTAATTAACTTATCCTCTGCAACAGAGGTAACTCTGGGTCGTCCTCATGAGAAGCAGTTTCATCAAAGTGCTTGATGGTTTTTGCAACTGCACTTGAAGAAACTTTCAAAGTTCTTGAAATATTCCGTATTGACTGACCTTCATGTCTTAAAGTAATGATGGACTGTTGTTTCTCTTTGCTTATTTGAGCTGTTCTTGCCATAATATGGACTTGGTATTTTACCAATAGGGCTATCTTCTGTTTACCACCCCTACCTTGTCACAACACAATGGATTGTCTCAAATGCATTAAGAAGGAAACAGGCACAACTGTTAATTAAAATCCATTCCAGGTGACTACCTCATGAAGCTGGTTGATAGAATTTGCAAAGCAGACATCATGGCAAAGGGTGGCTACTTTGAAAAATCTCAAAAATTAGTTTAACACGTTTTTGGTTACTACATCATTTCAAATTTGTTATTTCATAGTTTTGATGTCTTCACTGTTATTCTGCAATGTAGGGGGCAGGCAAACGATAGGTCAAGGTCAGTAAATCCAGGGCAGTGTCACAAGGTACAGAACGGCAGTCAGGCTCAGGGTCAGGGCAGGCAGAATGGTCAAAACTGGGAAAACTTGAAAACAGTTACTAGAGAGAAAAACATGAGTACGGAAAAACGCTGGTAGAAACGCTGGTAGACTTGACGAGACAAGACGAACTGGCAACAGACAAACAGAAAACACAGGTATAAATTCACAGGGGATAATGGGGGAAATGGGTGACACCTGGAGGGGGTGGAGACAAGTACAAGACAGGTGAAACAGGTCAGGGTGTGACATGTCCAAACTTTTGACTGGTACTGTATATATATACTTTTTTTTACAAAGATGTTGTGATTGCATATGTCTTCACACCCCAGAGTTAATACTTGGTGGAATCCCCACTGACAACCATTACAGCTGTGAATTATTTTGAATAAAATTCAACCAGCTTTGCCAAACTCTTAGGACAACATACTGTACAGGTAACTGCCAAAATAATGGAAACACTTAAGTAAATGAGAGATACAAAGTATATTGAAAGGAGGTGTTTCCACACAGGTGTGGTTCCTGAGTTAATTAAGCAATTAACATCCCATTTTTCTGCGGGTCATGTCTAAAAATGCCCAGTTGTCCATTATTTTGGCTACCATGGCTAGAAGAAGAGATCTCAGTGACTTTGAAAGAGGGGTCTCAAAGGCGCATAGGGGGTTTAGAAGGTAGGAGTGTGTGTGTGTGTGTGTGTGTGTGTGTGTGTGTGTGTGTGTGTGTGTGTGTGTGTGTGTGTGTGTGTGTGTGTGTGTGTGTGTGTGTGTGTGTGTGTGTGTGTGTGTGTGTGTGTGTGTGTGTGTGTGTGTGTGTGTGTGTGTGTGTGTGTGTGTGTGTGTGTGTGTGTGTGTCAGTATCTAGATCTTTTACCCAAAGCGGTGCCTGAGACAGCGTTTTCCACCACCATCAATGAAACACCAAATTATGGAATTTCTTGTAGAAGGACGGTCTCTCATCCATCTAATAGAGTTCCAGACAGTTGTCAAATCTATGCCAAGGTGAAGCTGTTCTGGCGACTCTTGATGGCCTAACGCCCTTTAGCCATCATTGTAAATAAGAAATCATTCTTAAAGGGAAACTTCAGGATTTTGGCAATGATGTCCTTTTATCGAGCATGAAAGCAGATAGCGCAATGCCTGGAAGTCTATGGGTAACGCTAGTAGCATTGACTCTCAAAGCTACCTCTAACTTCCTTCATACTGGTCACAGAGACATACATATGGTATCCACTAGTTCATCTGACTCTGGGGAAGTAGAAACCCCAAAATATCCATTTAATTGATAAATAAAGGTCAACTTTAAAAAAAGACACAGTCAAGGCATTTTAATATTATTTTTTTATTCAATTTTAAAATGTAATCTCTATTTAGATGACATTTTAGGGCAGCAAAATGTGAAGACTGCAAGAGGTGTGTAGACTTTGACTAGGCACTGTATTTAGGTCATTGTATTTGTTTAAGGGATCAAGAGGACTATCTACCAGGAGGAAGAGAGAAAAGCTCAGCAGTTCACCAATAAATATGCCAAGCTGCTTTTTTAAGAAGAAAGGAGAGATTTACATTAGCAGCAAAATACTCTAGAATGTAACTGATATTTAGTCCTAAAGACTAAATAGAAAAGGCCGTTGCAAATTAATTTCCAACTTTCCAAAAATGTATAGAAATTCTGTGTGTAAATCTGGAGACTCATTTCCTCATTCAGACATGTTATAATATTAGGCTGGGCTTATGTGATCCTTACAAATACCAAGAATGTGTTCATTTGTACATAATTGAGTCTCTCATAAGCAAGAAAATCTAATGTCAATTTCTCTCTGCATGCGCTCACACAACTTGTACAGTCCCATTAAACTGTACTTTTAATATCAATCATTCCCATCTAAAATAAAAGCAATCATTTAATGTTCAAATGGAAACACTGAGCTACTTGGATTTTTAGCTCTGCTGAAAAGTCCCTTTAAGTACCGTAGCTCAACAATGGCCCCTACCCAATCACCTTGAGGCCAAATTTGAATTTCCCATTGAATATTTAACCCCTTTTTTTTACGCTTACTACCAATCAAATGAAACCTAGCCCCTTCCCTAATTAAGTGTGTGAATATCTGGACACTAATTATCATATTTGTGAGACAGCTAGGCAGACAGGCCTTTATGGCAGGGCTGTATGTTCACAGCTTGAGCTGTGTCTTTCAGACCTGGGTTAAAAGGAACTCCAGCGCATTCAAGCACAGGCCTTCCAGCAGCCTCAAAGAGGGGGGAAACAGTGTAATTGGAGGACAGTCTTGTTATCCCTTTGTTGGTTGCAATTCGAACCCTGATTAGCATTTCGGAATATTTTAAATTATAATCCAGAATTAGGTTTTACTTTTTCCAATTAGTTTGGGCATTAAAGGGAGAGGACAGACTGGGGCTCAAGGTTTTAACTTGTTTAGGGCAAATAAAAATGAGTACTGTGAATGTGAGAGCATGTGTGTTGTCAATAACATTTCTCTTTTTTTTTTTCCAGCAATGACAGTTTTTTAGATGATGTGGTATCGAGGTAGAACTTGGAATACATTAGAGTTCTATATTCGTATATATTGATGCTTCTAAGTACTATTATAATTAAGCAATAAGGCACGAGGGGGTGTGGTATATGGCCAATATACCATGACTAAGGGCTGTTCTTATGCACAAGGCATTGCTGAGTGCCTGGACAAAGCCCGTAGCTGTGGTATATTGGCCATATAGCACAAACCCCAGAGGTGCCATATTGCTATGATAAACTGGTTACCAACGGAATTAGAGCAGTTAAAATCTATGTTTTGTCATACCCGTAGTATAGAGTCTGATATACCAAGGCTGTCAGCCAATCAGCATTCAGGGCTCAAACCACCCAGTTTATAATGCTTGATAAAATAGCAATAATTACAACCCTCTTTGAACATGTATTCTCCTTGATGTAAAATATTTACATTTCACGTTGACAACTTCACAAAGCAGCTCTTGTGGTTCGATAGGAAGATTATCAAGAGTGTTTTAATTGACAGTAGTAAGGTTTCCTGTTTGTTTTTTTTATAAATAGTGGAACGTGACTAACTGCCATAGCCTGGGCATTGTTGAAAGTGGAGTGCAGCCTGATGTTTTGAGCCAAGGTTATGTGGTCGAAAGGCTGTGTGTGTGAGTGTGCACGTGTGTGTGTGGAATAAAGCAGTGGCCCATATCCTCCCAGCACTCCTCTAGTTAATTGGAAACGTACAATGTCGACTCAGCCAATGTTAGGGCCCTAATCAGTGTGAGTTTCTGAAATGAAGTAGGTTTTATTGAAGAGAATTTAAATCACGGGTGACCCAAATTGTTACCATTCATAATGATAATTCATGGGGGCCTACACAATCCTGAGACTTCGCAAGTCAGTTCCGGGACAAATGAAATGCATTAAGGCACAGCTTGGAGAATTATTATCACTCCAATTAGAAAAATATGTGACATCAGGCACGTGTTGAAAGAAGATACCTTTATTCAAGGTATTACTAAAAAGAAAATACCAAAATAAAGTAGAAGTGAGGGACACTGCCAAGCTAAACAACCTATTCAAGCCATGAGACTGAGCCACTGTGGCTGAGAGTTCAAGAACAAGACATTCAGGCTCAAAACCAGAGACAAAACTAGTGCACTATATAAGCAACCTCACTGATCCAGTACTCACCTAAACCTGATACAACAGGATGTAAGCAGGTAGTGTACACCTCTCAAAGGACAGTTGTATGATGTATTATAGTCACCTCTTACAGAAAACGTCAGCCTTTAATGACAAGACCTAAGACGCCACCCTGTAAGCCACAATACCCTTCACATTCCCTTGAATTGCTGTGGCTTTTTTCCCTCAAACTGCATTTGTTCCAAGTGTCATATTAATGTAGAAAAGTTTAAGATGTCACAAGTAATCTGACAGCTAAGGTTTTAGTTAAAGCAAACGTCCTCCTCACACTCGAGTTCTATTAGCAGGTCGCCACGGCGCTATTAGTGACACCCAAGTCACTGATGTGTCACCTTAATTTAAAGTTAAGCACTGTGACAGTTTAATAATGTGTAAGATGAAAGCCTAGTGTTTGGATGACACGTCAAACCTTTCTCAAATGGCTAATAAAGAGGGCTTATTGTTTTACTCACACAGTGAGATTCTGTCTTCTTTCTCCCGCTAATGCCTCCCATCTTCATTTCCTCCTTAACGTCAACCCTCCTCGGTGATTGAACTGCGACCCTGAACTTGCTTACCTTCTGTGAACCGCTGTGTGCAGGCAGGCATGTACGAGTGGTAGCTCGACTGTTTGTGTAACATGTTGTTAATCCACTGTATTGTTTGCGAATACGTAAGTCGAGCATTATTAATGCAGACAGCGGTAAGGACATCTTCTTGCATCTATATTTTCATTGACCTTTTTGTTTTTTTGCGATCTCGGCATATTGACCGGTACAGTACAGTGTGAGTCTGTTCTTATAACGGGAAGACAAGCCTTGCCTCTATGCCTCTATCACTGTCAACTCCTGCAAGGCATGTGGCGTCCCAGAAGACCGTTTCCTACATGTGACCATCAGACCATATATACAAATGGTGTCAATAATTTTTCCAGAGATGGCAGACAGCTAGCCTTGTTGAATGTAAATGGCCCAATTGTAAATAGCTTTGACATGTTGTTAGGAGGGAAAGTGACACAGGTTGCTCGCTCAACAGAGACCGATTTCCACAAGCATCGCAAAGCGTCCCCCAGCTACAGGTGGTCAATTTTGGCGGCTTTAAAAGGGCCTGAGGGATCCCACAGTCAAGATAAGCAGGACTATTAAACCATCAAGGCCCAGTGCTCACTCTGTGCTCTCTCGGTACTCGCCCTGTGCTCACTCCGTGCTCACTCAGTGCTCACTCAGTGCTCACTTGGTACTCGCCCGGTGCTCACTCCGTGCTAGACTCCCTCGGCAGTCCGTTGGTTTTGTTCTTTTATGCGAGAGCTAGAATGAGGTGCCGTGAAGCTTGAAAGCGTGTCTGACATCTGAAGTGTTCTGATAGCTCCCTGCAGTGCTCGAAAAATTAACTTGGGCTCCCATATCAACCCTCAGGAGCTTAATTACATCAAAGAAGAAGGAATCTTGTTCAATTCAATCCAAACAAAAAAAATGATCAGTAGTTTTTCAAAGCTTTGTTTGACATTGAGAAGACATGGATGAGAAGAAGGGGGGTGGAGTGGGTGAGAAGGGAGAGAGAGAGAGAGAGAGAGAGAGAGAGAGAGAGAGAGAGAGAGAGAGAGAGAGAGAGAGAGAGAGAGAGAGAGAAACAGCACATGTGGGGAATCAAAAGAAAAGGATAAAAAAGGCAAGCCAGTCAAGGGTGGCCTGTCAAAATTGTTGGCCCTATACATGATGCTATTATAGGGACACATCTAGTTGAAATAAAGTGACCTAACTGACATGGAGGCCTACACGTCTGGAGAAAAGAAGTGGGGAACAGTGGCTACAAAGGTAGCCTTTTTTCTGCATCCCAAATGGCACCCCTTTTCCCTTTCTCAAGAGCAGTGCACTACATAAGGAATAGGGTGCCATATGGGATGCAACCTTTGCATGGGCTCCCCCTGACCGTTCTATTGACAAAGATGACAACAGTCCCATGATGCTCTATTATCCTTGACCGCCGAGAAGACATCAAATGGGCAGGGAGCGGTCTGTCAAGAGCTACGAAAGAAAGGGGCCTCAAAAAAAATACGCAGTGGCAACACAGAGCCTGCCAGCACAGAGCTTGTTACGTTATGTTCCACCTTGGTTTGTCAAAACATAGGCTTACTCACTATGTACACAAGCCTTAAGGGATATTCCTTCCAACAGAAAAAAAGCAAGAAAGAAAAGAATGGCGAGAAGAAGAAAGGGTGAAGAAGCGAGACAGACATGCTCTTGAATCTCACGACATTTTCTTTCTTTCGTTCTTCGAGGAGGGGACCGATACTCTGCATATGTTTACGCAAACCTTTACTTTTGCGCTGAAATGCGACAAGAAGAAGAGCCTTTTTGGAAGAGAAAAAAAGATCAAACAAACCGTCTCCGCTGAACACGAGCTTTCTCTTTGTGATGTTGCAAGTAATTGACGAACACGGCCTCTTCTTTCAAGAGGACTTGTCACAAACTCAGGGTTACTGCTTCTTTAATAATCACTATGAGGATGTCCCACGGGAGCCAACGTACTACCACGGTGGAACTTCAATTTTTCCTTCTTTTCTCCTTAATATGGCATTTTGTATCAAATTAACAGCTTCAAGCATCTGTTTTAAAGCTGTGACCGATTGCCTTCGCAAATATTTACACAGAGTTAGGAAAGCTAGTAATTGAATGCCTTTTGAAAAAGGAGGCCCATGACATCTACAAAAGGCAAACATTTGAAAGGCTTCCGTAAACGTGCATGATTTCTGAAAACCATTCATGCATACGTGTACATATGATGCCGGGCTAAAAAAACACCTGTTATGTTTTAGACTCACTTAGGCTACGATTACACAGGCAGCCCAATTCTGATCTTTGCCACTAATTGGTCTTTTCCCCCAATCAGATCGGAATTTTGCCAATAATTGGGCAAAAGATCCGAATTGGGCTGCCGATGTATGTAACGTTTGTCGTTAAGGGTAGACCAAGGCGCAGCGCGATTTGAGTTCATCATATTTTATCAAATGTGAACCAGCAAAAAAAAAACAATAAACAATATAACGACCGAAAAGCTTCGTCGTGCAAAAATACATGCAACCAAACAAAGACAAGATCCCACAACTGAAGGTGTGAAAAAGGGCTGCCTAAGTATGATCCCCAATCAGAGACAACGATAGACAGCTGCCTCTTTGGGAACCATACTAGGCCAACAAAGAAAAAGACAACATAGATATACAAAAACTAGAGTACCCACCCTAGTCACACCCTGACCTAACCAAAATATAGAGAATAAACAGGGATCTCGAAGGTCAGGGCGTGACAGTGTAATTGTTATTCCGAACAGTTTCAACAGTTTATTGTCAAATTCATGATCTTGAACTTATTATATATTATCTGTGATATGAATCAACATTTCACAATGGGAAAAAAATCCTGTCTTTCCTGCATATTCCCAGATTCCAACCAGGATTTCTGGAAAACCTGGGCATTTAGTGAAAGTTGCCAGAATTTTGCAACCTTATGTGCGCCATTACTGCCCATGCAAAAAAAAGAAAACGCTAAATATACAGTCTAAATGAATGGTGATGAAATATGCATTCCATATTCTTTAACCTGAAAGCTTAAGGTCACATTTACCTCCATTTGAGCCTTGGGTGAATCTGTTAAGATCATTTCCACTGTGTCTTGTATCATTTGAATACAGCTGAGACAAATGGACAGGCCTGCATTGTGTCAGCGGTGCTGAAGGTATGTATGTATGGTAGCTAGCTTCATTACCATTCACCCCTCTTGGCACTCAGCCACTCCCGGGCCGGGGTCGCCTTTTAATTTATGTCGTTGTGTGTCGGGGTCTTAACTCTGTTAATAGAAGATTATCCATCCCTGTAAAGGTAAAAATATATCAAAGTTTTACATTGAAAATTATTCAAATGTATTCAGATCTTACTGTGGCAAATATAACAACTTATATTACATTGAATTTAGCTATACATTTAGATATTTTTTAAAACGACAGAAAATATGTATTTTTATACTAAAATGTACTTTCTGAGTTTCAGTTTACTTCCTGAATTGCCTGAATTGACATAAAATTGACCCCAGTCCTGCTAAGAAGGTTTGTCCCTCTGAGCCACCGTAGCACACTCCGAGGAAGCCAATACCAGAGACGGAAGAGTTCATATATAGTCAATGAACTAAGCAGAGAATACCCAGCTGCTATCGCATTGGTGCCTATGGGAGAGCAGACCAGAACTGTGACAATTCTTTTCCGTGGTAAACAGCCTGAGCAACACACCTTTATTTGTCCACCATATTTGCCCATACATCTCGGCGAGAGACGTCCATCAGGGCAGGCCCACCACCACTCCACTCAGGAAACATCCCTGATTTAAGACGTTTAGGAAACATCTCAGAGCACCTCACCCAGTCTGGGTCCTCCATCTCCTCCACCTGCTTCTGCATGTTTTTCCCTCCATGTTGACTAGTGTCAAGGGTGTTTTCCCAACATAACTGTCTGTGTGTTTAAATGATGTAATGGAAGAAGTCTCTTACTTCAGTAGATTGATGAGCTGAAGAGCTGCCTGCCTGCTGACTCACTGTAGTTGTAATGGTGGTTAGACGCCCATGGATGAGCTCAGGTTTAGTCACCATGCCATAGGTAGAACATAGACAACACGTACTGCAGTCTGGGTACAGCTGGCATGGGGCATGTAGGCCAGTAATGCAACTTCAATGGTGTAGTTAACCTCTGAAACATAGCATCCTATAGATTGTCAACTCTCTTTTCAGGACATGTCGGGCCAATCAGGACCGGTCATGACCGGGGTTCAAGTGATCCAGCTCAGCCATTGGCCTGAGGGTGAACCGCTCTCCTACTGAGGACGATGGAGGCCCCCTGGAGTTCAAGCCCATGTTTTCGAACCTAGACTATTGTCTATGAAGAGGAGTCTGGTCTGCCTTCGTCCCCTCTGCTTTACTCCCAGGAGGGACCAAGTCTCTTGCTCAAAGGGTTGGCACCCCTTACACACTGCAAAGCTATACATATATTCTCTGTTTCATAGCTTTTGAATGGGCATTTGAATGGAATCAAACCACCATTTCACTAATCCATATGCTATACAATATATCAATTAACACAGCTAATGGGAATAATAAGACCCATCAACGTGTTTTATCGAACCAAAGGCCTAGCTTGTGTCTGTCAGATCTGATCAAAATCAGGAACCGCATTCCCTTCCTTTCCATTCGAAAACATGTCTTGAACTTTTTTTAGCATACAGTAGAACCTTTCAAACAGATCCCTAAGCTGCAATGGGCTGCCTAATTTGCTTTGTTCCTAGCTACCTGCCCTGGCCATCAGAAGAAAAGCAGGGGGCCACCAGGGGCCAATATGACCATCTTTTCTCCCATGCACCCCTCTCGCCACAGCCTTTAAAGTCCTGCACTGTGCTGCGCCGGCCTTGATGTTCTCCTTGTACCCACATGCAAAGCTATCATTATCCATGCCTCTTGACAATCCGCCCAGCCATCTTTGTTACGTATGCAGCTCTTTGCCCAGGGCTATGACATGACTGCATGGTTGATCTTGTCTCTTTTACATATCACACTGTTCTCTCTTTCATTCTTTTTATTTTATTTGCGAGAGCGTGTTATGTATGTTTGAAACTCAGATTCAAAATACTCGAACTTGGAAAATCTCTTACCTCTCTCTGCATGACACCTCTGCCTCCTTGATCTATTAATTAGGTCTTCTGATAACAACTGTGGCTGTGTTCTACGCGAGCATGTAGACCAAGAACATGAGATGATGATATGTAATGCGTTATTTTAGTACTTTACTTTAGCCTGTTATACAACTGTAGGTACAAGCAAATGACAGTCAAGCTTGTGATGAACTAATTATTACCTCTTACCAGCCATCTACTGCAAAATATAGCCATATATCTGTACTATACATTTAAATGTATTCACAAAACAATAAAGTACTAACATATTCAGTACAGGAAACATGCACTCTGAAACCATATGGGCCCTGGTCAAATAGGGATTACAGTGGCATTTGGGACACATAGTGAGTTCAGTTTACTATGTGAAGTACTAATACTACACTGTTTTCCTCTAGGCTATTAGCCATGTTGGGTCACTAACCCAAAGAGCACAGTGAAATATAAATGAGAAGGATTGCTTAGCAAAGCAGAATAATGCCCCAGTCATTAACTGATGCTGCTCCTTATTCAAGCAACAAAAAGCTCTCATTGTAAATTAAGTAAAGAGAGTGGCCGTATTCCATTATCTATATTAGTCATTCTAATGGTCTTTTATTAGTGATGTTGTCCAATCTGTGTTAGAGATAGAGACCGCAACATTCTATTGGAAATGTTAAAAGTGCTGATCTAGGACCAGGTTCACCCTATCCATGTAATCTTATTAATTATGATTTAAAATGTAGAACTGATCTTAGATCAGCTCTCACGCATAGAGATGCTTTATAAATACAGGCCCAGATTCCTACATATATCCCATATGCAGTGCTCTCCACGTGTAGCAAGCTAGATCGGGCCACGTTTGTAGAAAATAAGCAAATCCCAGAGGAGAGAGTTTTACACTGATAGGACACTGCTTGGGAAGTCACCTGCTCTCTTCTTGTTCACCAGAGGAGGTAGCCTGCAGCTGTTACATCCAGGCCTCTAATCTACAACAAGGACAAGACAGGACCATGTAGGAGCTCACTGTAGCCTGCCACTGTACACTGGCTGAGTGACACAGTCAAAGAAACTCAGCATACTGTGCATATGAAACTAAAGTGTTGAATTATGGTTGAACATATGCTCAATGTTGAGGCAACGTCCCCCCTCATACACAACTGTAGTATTGTATTTCCAGTCATGCGCCAATTGTATTTTTCTTCAAGCGATTAATCTGACATTTCGTTTGTTTTAACACATTGTGTCTGAGTTGATTCATATCTCTGTGGTACCTGGTTCTAATAATCTCCACACTGAGTGTACATCTCAAATGGCAGCTTATTCCCTATATAGTGGACTACTTTTGACCAGAGCACTATGGGCCCTGGTCAAAAGTAGTGCAGTATACAGGGAATAGGGTGCCATTTGAACCAAAAGCCTGAAACATGTGGCCACTTAAATGGTCTGGGGACCCACCGGCCCACACATGAATATATACCATAAAATAGTCTTAACATAAATTTGAGGTCATTATCGGCAAGGTGTTTCACATTATTGAACCCATGGTGGGCTGACAACAGCACCCTATTACCTCTATAGTGCCCTACTTTTTACCAGGACCCATAGGGCTCTGGTCAAAAGCAGTGTAGGCTACTATCTAGGGAATAGACTGCTGCCATTTGGAATGCAGATGTTATATATTTTTTTATGATTTCGGTGGCAATCGGTCAAATGAACCATTAATAGAGTGGAATCACAAAACTACGAGGCTTAAACGCACTTGTTGTTTAAACCCTGCAGATGTTCTCATTGTGTGATATATGAACGACAGAAACAACTCATCTTTGTGTCAATAAGAATTTTAACAGGAAATCTGGGATTGAGACATCCTTTTTTGGACATTTACATTAAAAAAAGTGTTGAGGTGACCACGGAATTGTTGTTTGCATTCCAGATTGCCCCTTTAAGTCATGAGGTAATGAAAATGAGAACTGCATATACATTCTATGACCAACACCTGCTCGTCAAACATCTCATTCCTAAGACATTGATATGGAGTTGGTCACCCCTTTTCTACTACAACAGCCTACAGACTAGAGGATTTCTGTTATTCCCTGTTTGGAATTTCCTGGATTCACTCTTCTGGGAAGGCTTTTTACTAGATGTTGGAACATTGCAACATTGCTAGGGACTTGCTTCCATTCAGCCAAAAAAAGTGTTTGTGAGGTCGAGCAGTGATTAGGTTGGCGTTTAGGCCTGGTTTGTGGTCAGCGTTCCAATTCATCTCAAAGGTGTTCGATGGGGTTGAGGTCAGGGCTCTGTGCAGGCCAGTCAAGTTCTTACACACCGATCTCGACAAACCATTTCTGTAGCGACCTCACTTTGTGCACGGGGGCATTGTCATGCTGAAACAGGAAAGGGCCTTCCCCAAACTGTTTCCACAAAGTTAAAAGCACAGAATTGTCTAGAATGTCATTGTATGGTGTAGTGTTAAGATGTCCCTTCACTGGAACTAAGGGGCCTATTCTGAACCATGAAAACAGCCCCAGATCATTATTCCTCCTCCACCAAACTTTACAGTTGGCACTATGTATTGAGGAGGGTAGAGTTATCCTGGCATCTGCCAAACCCAGAATCATCCGTTGGACTGCCAGATGGTGAAGCGTGATTCATCATGGGGCGGCAGGGTAGCCTAGTGGTTAGAGCGTTGGACTAGTAACCGCAAGGTTGTAAGTTCGAATCCTTGAGCTGACAAGGTACAAATCTGTCATTCTGCCCCTGAACAGGCAGTTAACCCACTGTTCCTAGGCTGTCATTGAAAATAAGAAATTGTTCTTAACTGACTAGCCTAGTAAAATAAAGGTAAAATAAAAAATTAATTTAGAAACTCCAGAGAATGCGTTTCCTCCAGATTCCAATGGAGTCGAGCATTACACCACTCCAGCTGACACTTGGCATTGTGCATGGTTATCTTAGGCTTGTGTGTGGCTACCCAGCTATGAAAACCCATTTCATGAAGCTCCCGACGAACAGTTATTGTGCTGACGTTGCTACCAGAGGCAGTTCGGAACTCAGTAGTGAGTGTTACAACCGAGGACAGATTATTTGTACGCGCTGAGCTCTTCAGTACGGCCATTCTACTGCCAATTTTTGCCTATCTAGATTGCATGGCTGTGTGCTCAGATTTTATACACCTGTCAGCAATGAGGTTGGCTGAAATAACCCAATACACTTATTTAAAGGGATGTCCACATACTTTTGTATAAATTAGCGTTCCATCTCCACAACATAGAAACTATGTGCTGGCCTACTATTGAGTACTAACCCTCCAAACCGAATGCAGTACAGTACACTTTTCATTTATTTTTCTAAATATTTTCACTGTAAAAAAATGTATAATTAATAAAGAGTCTTCTCTGGTTTTAATTTGGAGCTAAAATAGGTCGGGAAAGTTTGCTGAGTGAAAGGTAGAGAGTCACATCCACTGGCCACATTGTGGACTCTCTGTCTCTCTCTCTCTCTCTCTCTCTCTCTCTCTCTCTCTCTCTCTCTCTCTCTCTCTCTCTCAGTGGGGCATCCCACTTTCATGTGGTGAAAACTTGAGCAGAGAACAGAGGGATCCCGGGGCCCGGGCGAGCCAACAGGATCGACGCTGCAGTGGGGGGGGAACCAGCGCGGGGAGAGAGCCAGGGCTGTGGACAGAGATAATAAAGTAGGAGCTAGTGCTTCAGAAAGCCACTGAATAAAGTCCCCAGGGAGATATTATTAGGCCTAACTATGGGCCCCAGTCCTGGCCCCAGTCCTGGCCCCCAGTCCTGGCCCCAGTCCTGGCCCCCAGCCCCACCTCGTCACTCACCAAAAAAAAAAAAGCTGTCAGTTTGTTTGTACTGTAACCTCAGAGAAATAATTATTCAGTTTAATTACCATTTGGAAAACCACTGTGATTACGGCTTAGGATGCAGACTGGCTGTGGACTGGCTGTGGTCTCTGGTTGGGGACGTTTTTTGACGGATGGTGGGAAGCTCTTCTGACCAGAGCTGTGAAAGGACACAGACAGAAAAGGACACACAACTCACACAAGCAATGTTATCACCTTTAACATACATCGCATTGGGATAAAAGACTTTGATCAGTCTTGACATAACTTCTCTCACTTTGTGTGCTTCTCAACTTTCATGTACTGCACAGTGGTTGTGTGGTAATTAGTTCTGTGTGTAAACAGTATTTCAAAGAGAAAGAGATTCCTTGAAAAAACCCTTGAACGATACAGTACAGAAACGTACTATATAGCTTAAGTCTGATCTGTAGTTCTCTAGTAGGTTGCAGCTCCCAAGAGGCTCATTTCACTGACACAACTCTATAATCTACAGTACTATATACTGTATATCATCAAGTCTTTTCGTGAAGATTAATATTTACTTTTTGCTTAATGTAACATAAAAGCCATTGTGCCAGTTTAAACTAAATCTAAATTGGCTGCGTTTACACAGGCAGCCCAATTGACCAATTAGATCCGCTCTGAAAAATATCTAATATGAAAAGATCTGACGTGATTGGTCAAAATAGCAATTAGTGGAAAAAATATCAGAATTGGGCTGCTGATGTTAACATAGCCATGGTGGTTTTATCCCAAAATTACACACTGTTCTCTAAATTGTGCACTACTTTTGACCAGCGCCCTATGGGAATAGGGCGCCATTTGGGATGCAGACCTCAATCTGAACAATGAGGAACACACCTCTCACATGAGGGGGAAACAGAAATCTCCTTTGATGTTCTGCCAACAGAAAAAGACGGATGTAATTTGTAGATCCGTTGCAGGGTTCTGTCAACGGTTGGAAACCTCTCCCTGTGCCAGCCGGGCTCCTTACAGTCTGTTTACCCATTGTTCTAAAATAGACGGAAACTAGAAAGGTAAGCAACTCTGACATTCAAAGTACACACATAGAGGGGAAATAATCACACAATAAAATTCCCATTTGCACAACAGATTTCAACTCTGAAGTAAACTTTGGCCACGTACACTCAGATGTGAAAAGTGAATAAGCGCAAACTTTTTATATATGAATTCATCAATCAAATCAACTTTCTTTAAAAAATAATGAAGTTTAAATGTTCTTATCCATGAACGTGAGACTTCATGAAGATAAGGTCTACAATAGGGTGTTTTGGAAGCACAGGGTCAGCCACAGGGTCAGCCACAGGGTCAGCCACAGGGTTACCCACAGGGTCAGCCACAGGGTCAGCCACAGGTTCAGCCACAGGGTTACCCACAGGGTCAGCCACAGGGTCAGCCACAGGGTCAGCCACAGGGTTACCCACAGGGTCAGCCACAGGTTCAGCCACAGGGTTACCCACGGGGTCAGCCACAGGGTCAGCCACAGGGTCAGCCACAGGGTTACCCACAGGGTCAGCCACAGGGTCAGCCACAGGGTCAACCACAGGGTTACCCACAGGGTCAGCCACAGGGTCAGCCACAGGGTTACCCACAGGGTCAGCCACAGGGTCAGCCACAGGGTCAGCCACAGGGTTACCCACAGAGTCAGCCACAGGGTCAGCCACAGGGTCAGCTGCAGTGCAAGGCCCCTGGATGGAGAGCAGAGTTGTCTCTCCTGCCTCGATAAGTATGTGTTCACTTCCCTTCACCGATTTGAAAGGAAATGACTGGTATAAGAAATATGGTGGGCAATTCTACTAGCCAATGCCTCCACTAATCCGATGCATTTAGATTTGTGGGAAGTAGTGAACGGGTGATAGGAGATTTTATTGGGACACACCGAGGGCTTAAGTGCCTGATATGAACGCTGGTTCCCTGGTTCTTTCCCCAACCTCCACCAGAACAAGATGGACCATAATCCTGATCCCTGTGGATTTGATTTGATTTGATTTGATTTGATCCCTGTGGTAAAAGCCTGCAGGAGTCTCGTCTCCTCCCAAATAACATAATTATGTTAAGATTATTATATGACCTTAGCTAGCTACTTTAATTCAGGGTTTTCCCTCCTTTCCGCCATTTAAAAAGGAGTATTCTCTTCTCTTTTTTTTTCAGAACTCCTGAACTCGCTATGCTTGAATCTCAGGTTGAATACACTCCTTTCAATTGCTTTACACCCTGTAATGAAACATATAATTATGTTCTACAGGACTACTCTTATCTTAGCCCTCCTTCAATTTCCCCACCCTCTGTATTTCAATGGCTTTTCAAAAGTACTTCTAAGCCACGTCAGGTCACCGCTGCTCCGTGTAATGTATCGTATACTGTACAGCTCCCGAATAATTCAAAACATATTCAGGGCTTTTACTTTTCAAAGGAATGCAACAATTGAGCCCCACTTCTATGCACCCCCCCCCCCCCCCCACAAAACATGGAATAAGTTTGAACTTCAAAGGGCAGATGTGAATTTATTTACCTGCATATAACACTGTTTCATTCCACCACATCTACAATATTACAGTGCCCTTCTCTATGTCAACACTAGTCATTTTGGTCAAAGCCTTGAAATCAGGCTGTGCTGGGAAAAGTATCCGAGCACCCACAAAAACCTGCTTGATTTTCTCCTCTCCTCCTTGTTCTACTTGCGCCTTTATTTAGCTTCATCAGCCTTTGTAGCATCTTAGTTTAATCAGATCTCATTGTTTAGAAGTGTTGTATTCCTCATTAGGAGCTATTGTTTAACAAGAGCATTTAATTACGACTCCTAACAAACTATCACCGGAGCGCTTTGCTAAGGGAAGAGAGTGCATCCGACAGTGGCTGGCTGCTAATAGGTGTGTTTGTGCGTGCGTGCATGTGTGTGCGTACGTGTGCATACGTGCGCATGTGTGTGCATACGTGGATCACAGAATACAAGCCCCCTGAAAGACGTAAAACCTGACACTTTGACTGCAAAAATACCTGTTACCTCATAAGGTCTCACGAGACTCCCTCCCTCCAGGTGTCCTGAGTGTGACAAATACACACAGAATAGGAATCCAAGATTATAGTCTATCTCAATATTATATCATCCAATTTAAGTCAACACACAAAAGTGCGGATGCAAGGTATGAGAAGACAGAACTGGGTGCAGGCAATGGCAAGGATGAGTGTCTTTCCTGTCAAACTTATATCAACGCTGCTGTTGTGTTTGTTCCCTGTGCTGCGAAGGAGAAGATGATATTGTTTGTGGGGGCTCAGGGGTGGGAGCAGGGGGGGGGTTTACGATGCTGTCACCGTGTAGCGTGCCGAGTAGGTGTGAATTATGCAAATTCTCATGACACATACTTGGACAGGATTCGCTAAAGGAGTCTTCACCCAATGGGTGAAGTGAATACAGCAGCCCCGACACACACAAAACGGAGGCCTTCTACCTTGAGGCAGGAGCTTATCTTATTTGCTGCTCCTTTTTAAAGTGAGAGGATTAACATAAGCACCTCTGCCATTGTGCTCGCTCTCAAAATAATTTTATCTGCTAACGCTCTCAGCGACAATCTCCGTTTATCAGGTAACTGAATATCCTCCCTCCCTCCCTCCCTCACTCCCTCCCTCTACTCCGCCAGCCAGCAGATGAAATGTGCCTTGGCTTTGAGGAGGATCTCTCTCTCTCTCTCTCTCTCTCTCTCTCTCTCTCTCTCTCTCTCTCTCTCTCTCTCTCTCTCTCCTGGTTATATTTAGCAGTGAGACACTTCATTTTCAATATTGGAGAGAGAAAGAAGAAGAGAGAGAAGGCGGATAGTGACAAAGAGTGGCCAGGGGGCTCTCCTAAAAACAACAACCCACACTTATCTGGGTAGAGGTAAAGAGGAAGAAGAAGGAGACGGCTTGCATGTTAGGAAGCTTCGACAATGAACTCACTACACTGTACGTATTGTACTGTGTATGCAAGGCACTACTGAAGAGTACCAGAGACAGTACAGTAACATGGTTGTCTTTCTCCCTTTCTCTCTCTTCTTAACCAACCCATGACATGATCCCAACATGTAAATCTGATGTCCCTTTGGTACGATTCTCATAACTGCATTTTTCTCTCCTTCGTTCTCTACCGCATTTAGCTCTCCCTCTTGGTTTCCTCCCTATGCCCTGTGGAAATTGCCCATTAAAAGGCCTTTTTGGCAGCTCTGGCTGACAGGAAACAGAACAGGAAATTATATAATGGTTCTGGAATTGAGCGCTTCTCTCATGCCCAGCTGCTCTGACTGTGACCTCTGAGTTGACTGGGAGCTGTGAGGTGGCATGTTTGGCATCAGTGCTCCCTCCGAATATCTTCTCGTTTTTTTCTCTTTCAGCATCC
>NC_060195.1:53111992-53209492 GCF_021184085.1 Oncorhynchus gorbuscha | reverse complement strand
ATCGGAGGAAAATCAGATCTCGTTCCTCTGTTTCAAGATGTACATCTTCATCCCCTCCAGATAATGTCTCTGAGCAGTGACGGTAAATGTGGAGAAGTTGAAGTAAAACGGTGATATGTGATGCTGCTGGCTTGGTGGGAGTGGAGAAGACCATCATATTATCAATAAATGACATCATGTAGCTCCAGATCTCTGGCTGTCAGATCAGTAGCACTTGGGGGAAAGCAGAGAGAATAAAGGACAACAGGATCTATCTTTCCCATTACGACTGTCTGAGACTGGTATGAGTCGAGAGCACAAGGGACCGAGTGTCTCCTAGCTTACAAGGACGGAGTTTGAAACTTTGGCAGTTTTTCTAGTAATTTTGTAGGTATTTTGGGGGGGGGGTCTAATTCTTCGAAACAAGCATGTCGTGATTACCATGAAAGAGTCTGATATGCCTAGAGACAGTAATGCTGCAATGAGGACTTATCAATGGACACATTATTGAGTAAACATATTGCCACGGTAACGCTGGAACGTTGATATGTACTGTATCAATTCAGTCATTGTGTACCCAATTATACGCTTATTGCTATTTTTGTACCCTGTCCATTCAGAGCAGTTCATTTCCTTTACATTATGAAACTCTTTTGAAGATCTCTTGTCTCCGGTTTAGTAGGTTGACAAACATGTCTCTGAGAGGAAAGGCTGGCTGTCACGATGCTTGTTATCGTTGGCCATGGTTTATATGGCATGGTGGATAGTAGCATACGTTTCCCATGACTGGGAATTTACCACGCAGTCATCAGTGTAATGAGCAACGTATGAAAAAATGTATGTTGGAAAGTCCCCCTTTCGCCACCAAAGATGCTCTTGTTTATTTTTTGCTATGTCTGTAACAGGAAAAAGTACCCCATGTCCAACCGTTGCTTTGGGTGAATTGTGGAAACACTGCTGTGATATTTCGGTAGCCAGCAACTCGCAGGGTGGTGTATCTAAGATCAAGGACAGACAAGGGCAGACACACAGCCGAAATAATATAAAACCCAAGTCTCTCACTGACTGGGCCTATAGTGTAAACTGTTTACCAGGTATACATAACATGAGATTGAGGTGTAATTTGGGTGAGCTACGTTACATTAAGCTTGAGCTTCAATCAAGAAGAAGAAACATGCAATTTTGTAAACTGCAGAAAGTACACAAGATTGTCCTCATGTCTGAGGTAGGTATTTGACAATTTGTCGACCCTCTCGACCTAAAATGTTGCATTGTATTTGTTCTACAACAAAGCATTCTGGAGACTGTTATCTGCTAGGGGGGTTTCAAAGGGGGTTTCTGTCTCCTTGTGCTTTAAACGAATAGATTCATGTTAGACCACGCTTTAGGCTAAACACATTGCAATGTGCAAGACCTACCTTCACTTCATCTGATATAGAGACCAACCTAGCCATGGGAAAACCAATGACAAATTCCCCCGAAGTGACTTTCCTGTCTGTCTGACGACTGAATGTTCACAAAGGTGCGTGTTTAAAAAAATGTTTTTAGGTAAGTGTGTAAAAACTAGAACCTAATGACCAGAAATGTAACAGAGTATCTCAGGAAATGGGAATGACATCTTTTAATGACAGAGCGGTGGATGAATTGTTTATGGTGCTTTTACGGGGACCATATTCCAACCACTCTCTCTGTGTGTTCAGTGAATTATTCAGAGAAAAAGCTGTTTGTTTCAGAAGAAGGAAGGCAGCAGCGTCTGAAGCATATGGAGGGAAATCACATTGAAAGCAGTGAGCAGTAAATTAATAGTAACAGATGCCAGGATGTCTGGCCACTGCTTTCCTCTGTTTTTCTCTTCCACTTCTTTCTCCAATGAGTCTTGCATTCTTTATGTTTTTGAAACAATACTATTTCTTTCTTTAAGTTCAGTTTCATCTCTTGCTCCTGTATGAAATCATTTGTTTAATTCAGGTTTCCCCCCGGGGATGTGAAACCTTTGGGAAATGATTCCATCTTAGACCCTTAAAATGAGTCATCTTGATTTTAGGTCAAGTCAACATTTGCCTAGACTGAGCCTTTAAAGAATGCCACAATTGTAGTTCTAATGTTTACTTCCTCTTGTTGGTACTCCTAGCAAAGCTTAAGGCACCCTCACACACATGCTCATTATAGTGTAGTAGAATAGAAATTGAATAGAAATTGAATAGAAAAACTATTTTACATTACCAACTCTAGCTCCTAAATTGTGAAATGTTAGTCAAGGTATGATATATGACCTATGACCACAATGTTTGTGAGTAATGTGTAGTTTGTATCTTTTACCTGAGAAATAAATAAATAACTGACGGAAAAATTGTGCAGAAAGACATTGGCCTCCTTGAACTACAGCAATTACCATCCAAGGAATCAACCTTACTGCAATGGCAGATATCATCTGTCTGAGAGATGCAAAACACACATAAAGGCAATATCTGTGATCTCTCCACCGATAACAATTATCCTTCAGGAAGCATAATGACAACTGCACACCGCAGTCAAGGGTATGGTGGAGCAATTAAATCAAACGCTTTCGTAAACCTTTTAGGATAACAAAGAATGATGACAAGACGCGAGAGGAAAATGAACAACAAACGACTAGATACTTCTGAAGTGCATGCTTGACCTAGACAAAGGGGAGGGAGAAAAAAATTGTATTTATATTCTGGTATTAATCTATTCTAAATGCGCGTGCGGAGAGATTTGCGGGGCTGTGGACGGGCTGGGAGGCTGAGGCAAGGCTGGGTGATGATTGAGTGTGTGCGGCTATTGTGATGGGGAGATACATGGCCCAATTAAAGCTAAAGGATGCCGTTTACGCTCTGTCATCCGTGACAGTGTAAGGTGTCTTCCATTTCAACCCTAATGGAAAATAAGTCAGGTAATTGTCATTGTGCACTGGGTGTCATCATTTATTAAATGTGTAATTCATCTTCACGGCGAAGCGATGAAAACAGGTGCATTGATTTATTATAAATAAACCGGTTTCATAGAACTGTTTGTGTTGGTCACAAAACACCTTATAACGTGTATATTACTTCAAATCATGGCAACACAAAACACACAAACAACACATATGTACACACAAATGCATGCATAGACACACGCGCGTAATGACGCACGAATGCACGCACATACGCACACACACAAAACGCACATAATTGTACACAGACACGTACATTTTCTTTCGTATAATATCTTCTCCAGTGGGGAGCACTGTGGAGCATCACGGCGTGAACTCAGATGGTTTTGAACAAGTTGGAAAGCATCAAAACCTTTGCGTGCTGTATATTTTAGATGTGAGACAAGAGGGCAGGACAACAAAAAAAGAATTCAGCAGTTCAGTGTTTTCTTTCCCAGTTACAAAGAGGCGCATAAAAAGTTACAAGGTTGTCCCCTGTGGGGTTACATTCCAAACAGCACCTGTCAAAGCAGATGGGGCATTTAAATAACATTCTTCGGGAGGTATTTGTTACACTGTTACTCAGGAGTACCTGCTGTGCTCGGCAATGCTTTCACTGCTGTTGTTCTTTTTTTCTGTGTGAATCTGTTGAGGAAAAACATCTCAGTTTCATTAAACACTCCGGACTACAAATTACAATGAAGAACACTGCATGTGTTTATGTTGGTATCATTGCGAGCTTAAGTGCAAGTGCTTTGGGTGAGAGGGAGGAGATATGGCTTTATTTAGGAAGGGGGAAACACTTTGCCACTGCAAACAGATTTACTGTCTACAGTGCCTTCAGAAAGTATTCACACCCCTTGACTTTTTAAAAGTTTCGTCGTGTTACAGCCTGAATTTTTTAATTAGTGAAATTGAGATTGTGTTCCTGGCCTACACACAATACCACATAATGTCAAAGTGGAATTATGTTTTAGACATTTTTGTTTTATTAATTAAAAATGAAAATCAACGCCTTTGTTATGGCCTAAATAAGTTCAGGAGTAAACTTTTGCTTAACAAGTCACATAATAAGTTGCATGGACTTACTCTGAGTGCAATAATTACTACCTCATCTTGGTACCCCACACATACAATTATTTGTAACGTCCCTCAGTCAAGCAGTGAATTTCAACCACAAAGACAAGGAAGTTTTTCCAAATGCCTCGCAAAGAAGGGCACCTATTGGTAGATTGGTAAAAAAAAATCAAAAACCAGTTTGAATATCCATTTGAGCATGGTGAAGTTATTAATTACACTTTGGATGGTGTATCAACACACCCAGTCACTACAAAGATGCAGGTGTCCTTCCTAACTCAGTTGCCGGAGAGGAAGGAAACCGCTCAGAGATTTCACCATAAGGGCAATGGTGACTTTAAAACAGTTACAGAGTTTAATGGCTTTGATGGAAGACTGAAAACGCATCAACAACATTATGGTTACTCCACAAAACTAACACATCTGACAGAGTGAAAAGAAGGAAGCCTGTAGAGAATAAAAATATTCCAAAAACATGCTTCCTGTTTGCAATAAGCCACTAAAGTTTTTTTTTAAATTAAACGTGGCAAAGAAATTAACTTTATGTCCTGAATACAAAGCATTATGTTTGGGGCAAGTAGAAAACCAATCACTGAGTACCAGTCTTCAAATGTTCAAGCATGGTGGTGGTTGCATCATGTTATGGGTATGCTTGTCATTGGCAAGGGAGTTTTTTAGGATAGAAAGTAACAGAACAGAGCTAACCACAGGCAAAATTCTACAGTAAAACGTGGTTCAGTCTGCTTTCCAACAGACACTGGCAGACACATTCACCTTTCAGCAGGGCAATAACCTATACACTGGAGTTGCTTACCAAGATGACATTGATGACATTACCAAGATGACATTGTTCCTGAGTGGCCTAGTTACAGTTTTAACTTTAACCCTCCTGTTGTGTTCCAGTCGAATTGGACCAATTTACAAGTTTTCGTACTGAGAAATGTAGTTAATTTAATTAATCTGATTAGGCCACTCAAGGACATTCAGAGACTTGTCCTGAAGCCACTCTCTGTTGTCTTGACTGTGTGCTTAAGGTCATTGTCCTGTTGCAAGTTGAACCTTCACCCCATTCTGAGGTCCTGAGCGCTCTGAAAAACATGATGTTGCCACCACCATGCTTCACTATAGGGATGGTATTGGCCAGGTAATGAGGGGTGCCTGGTTTCCTCCAGGAGTGACACTTGGCATTCAAGCCAAAGAGTTCAATCTTGTTTTCATCAGACCATAGAATATTTCCATCTGGCAACTCTACCTTAAAGGCCTGATTGGTGGAGTGCTTCAGAGATGGTTGTCCTTCTGGAAGGTTCTCTCATCTCCACAGAGAAACTCTAGAGCTCTGTCAGAGTGACCATCGGGTTCTTGGTCACCTCCCTGACCAAGGCCCTTCACCCCCAATTGCTCAGTTTGGCCGGGCAGACCGCCCTAGATGGTTCCAAACTTCTTTCATTTAAGAGTGAAGGAGGCCACTATGTTTTGGGGGATTTTTAACGCTGCAGAAAATATTGTGTACCCTTCTCCAGATCTGTGCCTCAACACAATCATGTCTCAGAGCTCTACGGACAATTCCTTTGTCCTCGTGGCTTGGTTTTTGCTCTGACATGCACTGTCAACTTTGGGACCTTATATAGACAGGTGTGTGCCTTTCCAAATCATGTCCAATCAATTTAATTTACCACAGGTGGACTCTAACCAAGTTGTAGAAACATCTCAAGGATGATGTGGAAACAATGGAAACAGGACTCACCTGAGCTCAATTTTGAGTCTCATAGCAAAGGGTCTGAATACTTATGTAAATAAGGTATCTGTTTGTTATTTTTAATATATTTGCAAAAATAAAAACCTGTTTTTGCTTTGTCATTATGGGATATTGTGTGTAGATTGATGACGAAAATGTTTTATTTAATCCATTTTAGAATAAGGCTGTAACATAACAAAATGTGTAAAAATTTAAGTGGTCTGAATAGTTTCTGAATGCACTGTATTTAATGCATTTTTTTTCTCAGTCTAACACAACAAAATGTGGAATAATTCAAGGGGTATGAATACTTTCAGAAAACAAAGTATAATACTGTACATCTCTGCACTTAGCAAAAGCGTGCCGTATGCACTGCTATTTTCAGTTAATCTAACTATTCTCTCATCATTGATTTAATTGACTTATTTCAGAAAAAAAATGGTATAGTTGTCTATTGTTGGTGGGGCATATTATTCTATATAATCTTACTCCTGAATCACTATGATAAATATAATAGTTTTTCTTGAGTGTATTTCTCACAAAGTCCAAAGTGTAGGAATACAGGAGAGTCATTGACACAGAAATGGTGGTGTAGCAGGAAGTTCGTAATGCTGTGAACCAAGAAGTTGAGAGTTCAAATCCCAGTTGAAGAAGACTAGTTAAATAATAACGACTATATAAATAAACATACACAATGTATGTCAAATACGTCAGTTGAAAAGACTGCAACTCTTTTGTGATATCCTAATGACAATTATTTGTTTGGCGGGGCATCGCCTGTTAAATCTCACGTGAAAAAGATATTCATGTGATAAAGGTTATGTGATCACACATGAAAATCCATGTGAAACTTCATGTGAAATATCATCACACGTGAACTATTCCAAAACCACATGTGATTTTCCCACGTGAAATCATGTGGTTTTTCTGTAAGTGTGTCCCCTTCATAGCTTTGTGTCCACAGAGAACATATTAACAAAACCACCAACCACCTCATCTGGAAAAAAAAAACATTTCTTTCTAATCGTTTACACTTTAATTCTCTACACTTCTGTCGAAGCAAATCATTCATGTCCCTTTAGCATGTTATTCACTACTTGACCAAATCCACGACAAGTTCAAGGGGTTGTTGTCATTGACAGGCGAGAGAGGAGTGGAGTTCGACAGAGTGGTCGTCTAGGAGCGGACGAGGAGAGGAGAGTGATCCCCTCTTGAGATGCCTTTACTGTCACTTTGGCAGCTTCCCGTGTTTCACAACTTCTTTTCAATTTCTCCGGGCTGTGACCACCAGGGAGCCCGGTGCGAGGCTGGGGGGAGTTGGGGGTCAACGACAATGTGTCCTCCTGCGCCACTCTCTGCTCTAGCCCCTGCTTTCTGATGACAGGATGAAAATTCCTTAATGCACTGAGGGGTTCTGCGACCGTTGCTCCACTGTCGCTCTCCTCTCGCTCTCCTTTCTCGCTCATCTCCTCTTCTCTGTCATTTCCATATTTTTTCCTCTCCCAGGCACCTTCCCTTCCATCAGAAGAAAGGATGCCCTGGCCTCTTGTTCCGAGCATGGTAAACTTCATTCAGATTGTCACACACTTAGGAACTGACAAAATGCTTTCTCAGCCCCCTCCGTCAGTCAGACAATATTAATAAATAAAGGCCTCTGTTGTGGACACAGAGGGCAAGACGAGGAATATCAAATACCAAGAGAGATACAAACAATCTGAAGAAAGCTGAAGGGTTGCGGGGGGGGGTAAAACACACACAGAGACATACAGACAAACACACACACACTTTACTTCAGACTTTGTGGGATTTTGTCCCCAAAGGCTTATAATGGGAATAGGCCATGTGACAAGGGTTAAAGCTGTGGCAAGCCAATGTGCCAGATAATAGGACATACAACACACAGCTGTGCGTCCAGAGTTCTTGGGTTCCTGTCTGGGTTTTGGACATACAGGTCTAATGCGCCAATACTGCCACCATTTGGGGTTTGAGACAGAGGGTGGAAAGGGGCTGTAGGGGAGTGGACGGGGGAAGATAACTCCCCTCCACCTTCTGAAAGAGAACTACTACTAATGCCCACTGCAGGCCCTGTACACCACAAACCATTTCACAGTCCTTCACTCAGGCACAGAGTGGGAATGTTATGAAGACAAACCAACAGAAAAAGGCAACATTTGAGAAATGTAACAAAAAAAACACTACCTCGTCACAAACAAATGAAACAAATACAAATGCAAGCGCTGATTCATAAAAACCCACAAACGTGGCTGCAGTATATAACAAATGTATTAGTTTGGGCTACAAAAACTGAATGCCCTTGCTTTGTTGCTATGGCTTTGGTTTGCAATAGTTTGTTGTGTGACTGAAGGACAATTGGTCCTTAGTGTAAAGTGAGTGTTTGGCTTTTAACGGACCTCTGTATGCCAAGTCCTCAGCAGCATGGCTGGGAGAGGATAGGACGATGCTAGCCTACTGTACCTTCACTGTCATTCAGGCCCATCTAGTTATGCACTAATCTTCTTGGTGCAATGAAAGAGCTTAACAGCTTTGCAACAGTATCCCTTCCCAGATGTCATTATCGCAATGTACTGTAGCTAGAACTGTCTCTCATTGTTTATGAATGTCTTACTGGAAAGTTAACAGCTTTTTTAACATTGACATTCACAAAACCTCTCGTTCTCCATCACCATCTCTCTCTCCCATTCTCGAGAAAATACATCACACCAATCTCTCCCTAAAAAGCCTATGTGGTCTCAGGGCATTTTGTATGATTCTGTACGTAAATCTGTGGCACTCCATTTAGATATGTGACGTTATGTTAGGTTACATTATGAGTGGAATAGAGGTCGTACAATATCATACAAATTAGGGGACATATAGTATCATACGTCTTACCCGGTCGTACAATAACATACGATTTGGATGATGTAATTTATCATACATCTTGGAAGATGTATAGTATTGCACGTCTTTATTTAATGGCTGCTAGTTGCGCCATAAAAACAAAGGAGAATTACTGGGAGAATTTACATTGGCGGCTCGGGGAACTAACCAAAAAGGTTAGGAGAACTAAAACAACAAAGGTCAGGAATTTAAATCGCAGGTTATGGGAATTGGGATTAGAATAAGGATTAGGGGACGGTTAGGTAAAAATGCTACAGTTGTCCCCGACAAGACTGGAGCATGCAACATTTGGAAACCTAGATAGGCCAGGCAGTAAAATGTTTTTATTCTGTAGTGATTAACCAGTACTAGTTAGTAATTGAGTCAATGTGCACATGTGCTTCCATCAAGTATGTACACTGTATCAGCTCATGATTATGGGGCTCACACTGGATGTTATGAGTCAAATAGACCAAAATATTAACTTTGTGAAGGTAAGTCTGAGGCTGAAAGGCAGTAATAACATTTTAAAACTCAAACAAGGAGAAACAGGCATGTCACAAGAGTCTGATTCTCCTGTAACCTCTACATTACAACGTGGCCTTTTCCTGAACTACTATCTAAAATCTCCTCTGCTTGCTACTCTCAGGCTTTGGATGAATAGATCTTGACCAAGTCATACAATGTAGACTTTCTACATTTCAGTGGAGTGAAAAAGGGATCATAATATCCTTTTAGGGATAGGGATAGGGGGCAGCATTAGGGGGCAGCATTTTCACTTTGGATGAATTGCTTGCCCATAGTGAACTACCTCCTACTCTGTCCCAGATGCTAATATATGCATAGTATTATTACTATTGGATAGAAAAAACACACTGAAGTTTCTAAAACTGATTGAATTTTGTCTGTGAGTATAACAAAACTCATAGGGCAGGCAAACTTCCAAATAGGAAGTGGAAATTCTGAGGGTTGGTTGATTTTCAACTCATCGCCTATTCACATCCAAATAAGATATGGATCTGTTCGCACTTCCTACGCCTTCCACTAGATGTCAACAGTCAGTAGAACGTGGAATGAAACGTCTAGTGTGATGTGGGACCGGGTGGCAGCTATTCGAATCACTGGTCTGGCAGAATTCCAGTTCCTGGTTATGCGCAGTAGTCATTATATCGCCTTGCGTTTCATTACTCTGTAGACAAAAATGAATGCTCCGGTTGGAACGTTTTTGGATATATATGATAATATCATCCTGAAGATTGATTCTCTACTTAGTTTGACCAGTTTATTCGACCTGGAATATAACTTTATGAAGTTTTCGTCTGAGTTTGCCTGGACCAGCGCCAGCTTTTGGACATGTGAACTAAACAAGCTAGCAAAAGTAGCTAATTGGACACTAGTAATGGACATTATGGAACAAAACAACGATTTATTGCGGAACTAGGATTCCTTGCACTGCATTCTGATGAAAGAGCATCAAAGGTAAGGGAATATTTATGATGTAATTTCGTATTTCTGTTGACTCCAACATGGCGGAGAAATATATTTACATCTGAGCGCCGTCTCAGATTATTGCATGGTATGCTTTTTTTGTAACGTTTTAAAAAAATCTGACACAGCGGTTGCATTAAGAACCAGTGTATCTTTAATTATATGTAAAACATGTATCTCACTGAACAGTATACACTGAGTGTACCAAACATTAGGAACAACTGCTCTTTCCACAACATAGACTGACCAGGCTGACCAGGTGAATCCGGGTGACGGTATGATTCCTTAATGTTGATGTCACTTTGTTGAATCCACTTTCATCAGTGTACTGTAGATGAAGGGGAGGAGAGAGGTTAAATAAAAAATAATGTAAGCCTTGAGACAAATGATACATGGATTGTGTATGTCTGCCATTCAGAGGTTGAATAGGTAAGACAAAAGATTGAAGTGCCTTTGAACAGGGTATGGTAGTAGGTGCCAAGCACACCAGTTTGAGTGTGTCAAGAACTGCAACGCTGCTGGGTTTGTCCTGCTCAACAGTTTCCCGTGTGTCTCAAGAATGATCCAAAGGACATCCAGCCACCTTGACACGACTGTGGGAAGCATTGGAGTCGACATGGGCCAGCATCTCTGTGGAACGTTTTCGACACCATGTAGAGTCCATGTCCTGACGAATTGAGGCTGTTCTAAGGGCAAAAGGGATTGCAATGTTTTGCACACTCCAATGTATGTTTACTGAATTGGGTGAGTCTATATAGTACATTGTGCAGATAATTCATAACCTGGGAACATGTGGAATTAGAACACTTCGCTACACATTTAACGTAACAAATACATTGCACAGCTTTACTTCTGATCGACACGGAATACCTCCTCAACAACACATTTGTCAACTAGCTAAGCCCCTAACTGGTGGTCTCTCTAGGCACAGCAGGAAGTGAAACCAGAGGGGGTTAGATAGATAAAGGATTGGTGGGGGACCCTGGAGTTGATGCTCTTGCCCCTCTCTTTCCTGTACACACCGTCTTTGTTTACTCTCATTCGGAGTCTGTGATAAGAGCACTTAGACATAGTCAGGAGGCAGAGCACATACATTCCACCACCTCATTACCCAGGGCAGGCAGGCTACCTGATGATAGAATCTCTCTCTCTTTCTACTTCCTTATTTATTTATCTATCGATCGTGCCACCAGAGCCAGACTTTGCGGGTTACTGTTTTAATATCGTTGCTGAAACATGATTATTACCTTTTAATGCTGAAATTACGGGGGCCTTCTTTTTGTCTTTCCTCAGCCGTTGCCATTTTACCCGCCTCGCACCCCATGGCATTAACATCTTTATCTCTCCATGTGCTCCTAGTTTTAAAACCTTTACCCCTGCTGTTTGAAAAATATTTCTCATTCCCCCCCCCCCCATGGTGTAGCAGAAAATCCCCATAGGCAAACCATTAGCGATCTCTTCTGCCTTTCCCAAACACTTATTACTATCACCCGTACTCCTTGCGCTGCCTCATTGGCTTTTGGTAAATTATGCAAATAAGGTGATGTTCAACATATAGTTTTCTGGTTTCTGCAACTGCGCAAGTTTGCACCGTTTTCAAGAAGCAGAAGAGAGAGGCCATTAAAGTGACTTGGATCTGTCAGCAAGATTTATGCACCAATGACAAATTATAATGCTTTTGTTCCTAATTTTTCCTCGGCACACACTTCTCTACTCAGGTTTGGTTAAGTTATGTGTTTGCCTTTTGGGGGTCTTTCAGTCGAAGTTTCTTCTGTTTATTTTTTTTTGCATACAAATGTGCCACTTCACAAAAACATCTGCACGGTCTCAGATGCTGCGCATGGCTAGAGTTGGGTTCAATCGCTGTGGTCGTGAAAAGTTCATTCACACATCTCAGGGAGAGAGTCAATGTCTTAAAACCTCGATGCGAGTCATATACAAGTAGTTATGTTCAACTCACGACCAACATTCTAAGTGCAAGTGCAACAAAAAAATCTTGGAAGTGAAACTTTCCATTGAGAAGAAATTTGAACGTCGCATTAAAAAAAGATAAATCCAATATAGGCCTCCGCGAGGAACATGTAAGAACCCAAACCATCCTTTACCTTGACCATAATCTTCCCCTCCATCTTTGACAAATCTTGGAATTCATACTGTATGTTTCTTGTACTTTTTACATTATGGGGACTCGCAGCCATTTTACCGTCCAGTGCGTTCTAATCATATTGGTGCCGACTTTGTACGCTTGATGATACCTTTTAAGTATGTCTCTTGCTAAGGTAATGACCAAAAACAGTGATAATAGTATTCATCACTTAAATACGCAGCTGTCATTAAAGGCAGTTTGTATTTGGGAGACGAACACTTCCATAGCAGTAGGATGTGTAACCTAGAGAAAGAGTTTCCGGGAAAACCACGGTAACAGTCTCAGGATCGTTCATGACCATCTGAAGGGGGGAAACTGTAGGCATATTTCACCAAGGAAGCCACCAACATGACTTCACCCATCTGCATGTGGCGTGCTGTATAATTGTTTTCAATTTACTTCAACGTGGCTAGTTGAAAAGATAGGCCGTTTCAATGAACAGCTTAGGCCCTGTGAGTGCAAACAAATGACAAATCCCTCTTAACCCTGTGAGCCTCTCGATATATGCCCCCTCCCCTCCTCCGCCGTCAGACATCACTCTCCTAATGTTATTAAACACAACTTTGTAGATTTACTTCCTTCAAAGTGCCATTTAACCAAACCGCCGGGTACAGGAAGGAAGAGCTGCGAGGGGAATTACAGGTTGCCAGCGTCGTCTCTTAGCGGAGGAATGAGGAGGAGTGACAGGGCCATCATTTCCAGCACAGGGCCACCTCCCTGTGTGTTGTGACAACCAGTCATTATACCTCGCCGAGATGCTCTCAGCTGCAGGTTCCTTCAACATGCAAATGGACACAAATGGCCCACTACTGTGGAGAGGCTAATAATGCCTTTTTATCTGCTTTACTCCCCCTCTTTCTCCCCCCTTTCCTTTACTCCCCCTCTTTCTCCCCCTTTCCTTGACTCCCCTGCCTTCTTTAAGGTGGAGGGGTTGCCAATGAGAGGGGAGACTCACTCTGAATACGGTGAATTCAGCCAAGTTTACTGTCAACCTTACGTTAAAGGAAATGGCAAGCTTTGATTTGACAAGTCTATTGATATGCAGTGCAGTTGTACACACAGTTAGTTAGGTATACGGCCTGCAGAGGTATAGTGAAATGATTCCCGAAAAACTGCTCTCCCTCTGGAGGTTACCTGTAAAATGTTGTACGAATTCCAAAATGACACATGCTTTTTCCTGCATATCCTACACACCTCTCTCCCACAAGAATGCCTTCAAATTCACGCTCTCAGAGGACGGATATAGGAAAGGAAAGAGGAGAATGCCATGTGGCATCACCGCAGGTGTGATATCCTATACCCGATGGTGACAGTGTTAAGTACACCACATTTTTTTCCTACGGTAAGCGATCCAACTTGAAACCACATTTCGTTTAATCAATGTCATGAACTATAGGTTGCAACCATATCTCTATTTTGAACGGAAACAGGTCTAAGCGCACTTTCATTGCCATTTTGATTAAAGTCAATGATGCGGATATGTCTCAGGTACCGTAGACAGTACTGTTGCACGCATGGCGATATTTTTTCATCAAAAGAGACATCGTCTGCTCTGATGTTGACAAGAGGTGAATTGTTGATTTATGGAGTCATGGTGACCAAATGTAACATATCTGCACATGCACGCAGAAGCACCTTGACATACAGTATCTAAACAGCAACACCACACCACCCTTTTCCAGATACAGCAGAGAGAAATACATACTTAGCCTCTACCTACCACCTAGGTGAAATAACATATCTATAACTATGTTCTCCAGATGCACCTTTAAACTCCACCACTTTTAAGAAGAAAATAACCCATTTTAGGTTCCCTGCATAAAGCATTACAGCAAACGGAAGCTGACTTTTTATTGCAAATTTTTCCTGAAAAAGTGAATGATTTTATTTCCTTTTGTTCTTGTTGCTCATATTTGATTTACATTTCAGTCCACAATGCATGTTTTTGATAAACAAAATCAGCGGGGGGAGAGTTTACTGCAGGCACAATAATATGTTCCTTCTCTCTACCACTAGTTGGCTCCAAAATGGGAGAAAAGTTACATGTCCATACATGGCCCAAGTAAACCAAGTGTGGCTTGTGGCTTGTAACAAACAGAACAGAGTTGTTGCACGAAAGAGGCTGGAAAAAGAGAGAGCTCTGTCAATGTAGATATGGTAGTAGGTGCCAGGCGCAACAGTTTGAGTGTGTCAAGAATTGCGAGGCTGCTGTGATTTTTCCTGTGTGTATCAAGAATGATCCACCACCCAAAGGACATCCAGCCAACGTGACACAACTGTGGGAAGCATTGGAGTCGACATGGGCCAGCATCCCTGTGGAACACTTTCAACACCTTGTAGTGTCCATGCCCCGACGAATTGAGGCTTTTCTGAGGGCAAAACGGTGTTCATAATGTTTTGTACACTCAGTGTATATCAGACATAAACCGGGTGGTTTGATCACTGAATGCTGATTGGCTGAAAGCCTGGGTATATTAAGCCGTATACCACGGGTATACTATTCAAATTACTTTGGTAACCAGTTGATAATAGCAATAAGGCACCTTGTGGTGTATGACAAAAGATTTACTTCTACTGTTGTAATTACATTTGTAACCAGTTCATTAATAGCAATTAGCCATCTCGGGATTGTGGTATATGGCCAATATACCACCACTAAAGGCTGTAGGTGACTCCCTGTTGTGTCGTGCAAAGAACAGCCCTGAGCCGTAGTACATTGGCCATATTCCACATCACCTCGGGCCTTATTGCTTAAGTGTATAGTATGAACATCTTCTCCAAGGACAGCAGTCTATGGTCAAAGGGTTCACTTTGAGGTTTTATTGTGAGAAGGCATTCCAAAACACGAGGATTTATTACTGTACCATTGCACATTGTCTCATTCGAGTGGGATGCATGAATTCCTTTGAAAGTCACACTATGAGTTTGTTAAATAAGAAACAAATGCTCACAAACATTAAATAATACCATAACAATCTTAAAGGCTCATTTTTATTGGGCCTTGAAGGATTTCAAAAGCCATCACAAGCCATGTGTGCATAAATTCTGACTTTAATCGGATGAATCAATTACAAATAGATTAATTACTGAATAACACTGTGATATATGTGGACATAAATATGGACTGTAAAGACCAGACGACCCCCCCCAGCAAGGATGGTCCTAAAACCCTACTAAGTCGTTAAGGACTTATAGCTATAACTTTTGGATCGTCTTGCTTTCCAGAGATACATTTTCTTAAATTAGATGACTATTAATATAAGATACAAAGTATTGTAAAGATAAGCCTCGATGAAGGCTTGAAAACCTTCTAAGTGGTCGAGTCGAGGTTATACCATAACTTTTAGATGGTCTAGCTTTCCCGGAGAAAGAATGAAACACGTATTTTCTTAAATCTGAGTCCTGAAATCTATCCATTAGAATAATACAGTTGTCACCGAAAGAGTAAACACTTGCCATACAATGGCCTTTGAATTAGAGTTAATTTGATTCTATTCTCATATATTCTATTCTTATCTATTCTATGATATTTTATTCTCATCTGTACTCTTCTATTCTATTCTCTTCTACTCTTTTCTCTTCTCTTCTGAATTTTGGTAAGGGGGTTTCTAACCAAATGTAACTCTGGCTAACACTACCTACAGTATATACTGTACATGAGGTCCTTACCAGTCAATTTCTGCCTCCTTACCAAGTTGTAAGGTGCTTTCTTATGAAGTACAGCAGTGATTTGTGTCTCTCAGAAGCATGTGCAACCATACTGTAGATTCACATCTTTGTGGCCAGTCACCACATTCTAAAAACGAATGCCTCAGTTGCTAAAAACATCCAGAAAACTCGACCATAAATTAATTGGATTGTGAATGTACGATTATTTAACTGATTTAAACATCTGCTGAACCCTGTCATTTTAAATTCTAAATTCTAACTTGTTTGTTTTCTTATTTTTAATCCATCCCCCTATAAGATTTTTAAGTCTGCTGAAATATGGAGTGAATAAATGAACTTTCTAATTTCCTGTCTATAGACTTTTTACACTTTTTACACTGTTTATATAAAACAGAAATGAATGTTTGGAAGGTCAACGTGGGCACTGCAGAGCAAAGCCACACTCCATCTCCACAATGACCTGGAAAGTATAAAGAAGACATGTCACAATGAGACACGTCACTGTAAAGAGGGAGCGAAAACAGGATTTAAAATGTCTGGGCCAGAATTTATACTTCCTCGTTCTGCGATAAAGTGGCCCATAATCAGGAAATTGAGCTCTTAAAAAATATGATTTGAAGAAGAAAAAAAAAGTAGACGAGCTCAAAGCAAAGCAGAGACCTCTTAATCTAATAAATTGATTTGCAACGTCCTCTGAACTGTGAACTGACAAATGTTGGCCTCCCTGTTGCTGAGCTCTCTCTCTCTCTCTCTCTCTGCGCCTTGCCTCCCTCCTGCTACCTGCTTAATGTAGTACAGCATATTAGAAGACAAAGGGATGTCCCAGCAGTTTCTAAACTATTTCAGTCTAAAGCATGGTGTCACTGTAACAATTCATCGGGGCTCTGCCAGTGGTCACCTAAGGATTAAAGGGGGATGTACTCATAAGCTCTTTTTTCACCATTTCTATTCTTTGACCAAAAAGCCACAACACGCCCGAGACAAGGCATTAACATCGCCTGCGAATAAAAAAACAGATTATCCTTGGATACCAAATCCCATGTTCTTCGATTGCTGGACAGCTGCATGAAAAATGAACAATAAGCAGTTGACTTGAGGTCTGTTGCTAGTATCATCTGCACCAGCAGATTGTGGGTGAGAGAAATAAGATACAGTGACTTCACAGGGCCATTATAACATCATGCAGCCCTCTGTGTGTAAAAAATAGAATTAATCTGAAGCCCAATAGACCCGCGGCTCATTCCTAAGTAGCATGTTTCTGTACAGGGAAAGATTTACCACCCATGGCTCCTTTCAGTGCCGTGTGAAATATGTCAGACCTTTTTCTAACTCTCTCTTGAATACATACACACAACACTCACAGATGCGCACACACACCCCAAAACAACAACACAAATGAATGATATTCACAAGCAAAAATCCTGTCAGGTCCTCAGAGAGTAGCATGAAACGAGTCTTTTAGAATGTTTGAGTAATCTCCCAAAAGTATTAGCCGTTGTTTCATGGATTCGCTGTTGTTCTGGCTCCAGTGTACACCTAGTGTTTGGTACCAGGTGTACCCGACTCAAACTGAGGCCTGAACGGGATTTTTACAGTAATCACAAAAGAACAACGAATGTGGATCAGTGTCAAAAAATATAGAAAATAAGACGCGGGGAAACGCAGAACAACACTGGCACATTTTCCTTCTTGGGCCACATAAGATCATCAGGGACACTTATCGTTCTCAAACATAAAAACGAAATCTCCTCTCAATGTATCTAATAAATTCCACTTGACATTGGGAGGCTTTGGTGATGTCCTAGCCATTTTGGAGTCGACTGCATGAGCGAGGAGGAGAGAGGAGAGTTCCTGTGGATTTGACCAGTTGGGGGAGCCTCATATCTCTAGCTTGGCAGAAGGCAGGCACCAGGGATTTCATGGCTATTTGCCCATCCTGGATCTTTTCTCTGTTCTTCTGCTTCCCTTAGCGCACCACTTCGGCAGTTTTTCTATTTCTCCTAACCAGTGCCCGAGTCTTTCCTTTGATTTACACAGACAACATGTGTATATATTTACTTGCAATAATGTGAATTCTCCGTGCGAGAAACAAAAATGGATCAATGTTAACCTTTTATAGGTTTATGTATGGGAGACTGCAGCTGACGTGCTATTTGGAGGGCACATCTGCTCTCATGCATCCAAATATCTTATCTCTGATTGTGCTTCTTGTAAAGCCTCGTGGACATCACAGGCTAACACAGTGGCAGAATATTTTGGATACATATTTCTCAACTGCGACCATGCAATTGACGTTAACAAAATCTATTCAAGTGAACATCTGACTCCATAAGATACATAGCAATGTGCAAGCAAGCATCAGGCTATGACTTTTTAGTTGACTAGCAATAATTGGTCTGAGAATTGAATGTCAAAGGCAAGTATTTAAGAACATTGTAAAATGAACGAATTCACAACACCATAAATTACAAAGCAATACTGCCATTAACAATCCAGGCTGTAACACATCCGGCCGTGATTGGGAATCCCATCGGGCGGCATACAGTTGGTCCAGCGTCGTTCGGGTTTGGCCAGGGTAGGCCGTCATTGTAAATCAGAATGTGTCCTTAGCTGACTTGCCTAGCTAAATAAAGGTTTAAGAGGAGGGTACTCTCTCTAATTCTCTCTTTCTTTCTCTCTCTCGGAGGACCTGAGCCCAAGGACCGTGCCCCAGGACGACCTGACATGATGACTCCTTGCTGTCCCCAGTCCACCTGACTGTGCTGCCGCTCCAGTTTCAACTGTTCTGCCTTGTTATTATTCGACCATGCTGGTCATTTATGAACATTTGAACATCTTGGCCATGTTCTGTTATAATCTCCACCCGGCACAGCCAGAAGAGGACTGGCCACCCCACATAGCCTGGTTCCTCTCTAGGTTTCTTCCTAGGTTTTGGCCTTTCTAGGGAGTTTTTCCTAGCCACCGTGCTTCTACACCTGCATTGCTTGCTGTTTGGGGTTTTAGGCTGGGTTTCTGTACAGCACTTTGAGATATCAGCTGATGTACGAAGGGCTATATAAATCAAAATTGATTGATTTGATTACTGTGATTCGTGTCGTTGCAGCCCAGCCTCCGACCTGATCAATTCTATTTAAGGATTATTATGTGTTTTTTAGGAATCCTGAATTATCTGTGCTGCTCCTTCCAACCCCCATTATGTCACACCTCTGGGAAGCAGTGGTGCTGTTGTGATAACATCCTGTAGGTCTGATTGGAGGTTAACTTTACAGTAATGCTATTGGTCAACAACTCAGATGGTTATACACGATTTTCAAATTCATTGTCTCTTCCTCCTTTGTTCCTGAACTGCTCTGGGGATGTAATGTACCTACACTCTCTCTCTCCTCCCCATGGTCTCATTGGGGAATGGCCTTTCAGGCCATGAACTCTCTCTCACTCTTTCTCTTTCTGATCATGCTTAGATTAGGAATGTTTCGTTTTTTAGAGCATCTGCTAAATTACTAAAATGTCAAATGTAAATGTTTTACATACAAATCCCGTATTACTGTATTGATAAATCTGTTAAACATTTTTGTGCAGTTCTTTATTAAAAATGTAGTTATTTGTTCCATTTCACTTTGGAAAACCTAGCAGTACTACTTACAGTACACTGAGTGTACAAAACATTAGGAACCCCTTCCTATTGAGTTGCCCCTCCCTTTGCCCTCAGAACGGCCTCAATTCGTCGGGGCATGGACTCTACAAGGTGTCGAAAGCGTTGACCCACAGTTGACCCACAGTTGTGTCAAGTTGGTCGGATGTCCATTGGGTGGTGGATCATTCTTGATACACGTGGGAAACTGTTGAGTGAAGGGAAAAAACAGCAGCATTGCAGTTCTTGACACACTCAAACCAGTGTGCCTGGCACCTACTACCATACCCTGCTCAAAGGCACTTGCATCTTTTGTCTTGCCCATTCACCCTCTGAATGGCCCACATACACAATCCATGTCTCAATTGTCTCAAGGCTTAAAAAACCTTTCTTTGACCTGTCTCTCTTCCCCTTCTTCTAAGCTGATTGAAGTGAGTTTAACAGGCGACATCAATAAGGGATCATAGCTTTCACCTGGATTCACCTGGTCAGTCTATGTCTTGGAAGGTGCAGATATTCCTAATGTTTTGTACACTGTTCCTCTCTGAAATGAAACCATGAAGTGATAGATTTTAAACAAATACATGTCCGTCATTGAACAAGCCCATGGTAGGATTAGATAGTGAAAAAACACAATCTTTCATAAGTTCTTTAAACAGTAAAAGCTCATTTGCCAACATTTCTGAAAATGGATGTATAGCATTTTGGAAAGAATCTCCATGAATGCAGTGCCTTCAGAAAGTATTCCTACGCCTTGACTTATTCTGCTTTTTGTTGTGTTACAGACTGAATTCAAAATGTATTAAATATAAATATTTTTTTCATCCATCTACACACAATATCACATGATGACAAACTGAAAATATGTTTTTGAAAATTGGTTGAAAATTAAATACAAGCATATCTCATTTACATAAGTATTCAGACCCCTGAGTCAATACTTTGTAGAAGCACGCAATGGATGCTTTGGATATGTTTGTATCATCTTCGCACATCTGGATTTGGGGATTTACTCCCATTTTTCCATACAGATTATCTGAAGCTCTGATAAGTCAGATGAGGAGCGACGGTGAACAGCAATCTTCAAGTCTTTCCACAGATGTTCAATGGGATTCAATTCTGGGCTTTGGCTGGGCCAATCAAGGAACTTTCACATTCTTATTCTGAAGCAAATTAGCATTGCTTTGGCTGTATGCTTGGGGTCATTGTCCTGTTGGAGTTTAACTGGGATAGGGGTCCCGCTAGAGGGACAACTTCCGGTGAAACTGGAGGTGGAGCAATTCAAATAAATAAACATAAAAATTATGGATATTAAACATTTAGGTACATGCAAGTGTCTTATATTGGTCGAAAGCTTAAATTCTTGTTAATCTAACTGCACTGTCTGATTTACAGCAGGCTTTAGAGCGAAAGCATGCCATGCCAAATATTTTTCCACCGGCACAGGTTTCATAAACTCGCAAATAGCGATTAAATATTAACTTGCTTTTTGAAAATCTTCCTCTGATTTGTCATCCAAAAGGTCCCTATAACCCTTTGCTATAACTTGTAAGTGTCATTTTATTAGATAAAATTATTATTTATATCCCAAAAAAGTCAGTTTCAACAAGTCAAAACACAGTTCTATTTTAATCCTCAATTAATCCTCAATTACCCTAAAATGTAATTAAACTATAATATTTAATACGGAAAGAAGCATGTTCAAAAGGAAAACGATATTAGCAGGTGCGTGTCCTCTTCATCGCGTGCATACAGGAATTTCCAAGTCTGTGTCCCTGTAGTATTCTTACTCGTTTTGGAAGAAACAAGCCTGAAACCTTGAACAAAGACTACTGACCACCAGTGGAAGCCATAGGAATTGCATACTGGGAGCAAGATTGAATTGTTTCCCTATACATTCCATTGTAAGAGCATGGGTTCTCAAAAAAAATTCCAGTTGGTTTTTCATTAGGTTTTCTCCTACCATATCTATTGTGTTATAGTCTCCTACATTATTTTAACATTTCTACAAACTCCAAAGTTTTTTCTTCTTTCCAATGGTACCAATTATATGCATATCCTGGCTTCAGGGCCTGAGTAACAGGCAGTTTACTTTGGGCACGTCAGTCAAACAGGAAGTGGAGAAAAAAGGGGCCTAGCCCTAAGAAAAGGTTGTTTGCACTCTGAAGCAGGTTCTAATCAAGGACTTGCCTGTATATGGCTGCATTCATTGTTCCCTCTATCCTTACCAGTCTCCCAGTCCCTGCATCTGAAAAGCATCCCTCATAACATGATGCTGCCACCACCATGCTTCCATGTAGGCATGGTGCTAGACGGGTGATGAGCTCTGCTTGGTTTTCTCCAGACACAATGCTTTGCATTCTGGACAAATAATTAAATTTTTGTCTCGTAAGACCACATAATCTTTTGCCTTACTCTCTAAGAGTCTTTCATGTGCCTTTTTGCAAACTCCAGGCATGCTGTCATGTGTCTTTTTCTTAGGAGTGGCTTCCATCTGGACTGTCTCCCATAAAGCCCAGATTGGTGAAGTGCTGTAGAGTCTGTTGTTCTTCTAGCAGGTTATCCCATATCAGCCAAGAAACTCTGAAAGAGTAGTCATTGGGTTCTTTGTCACCACCCTGACCAAGGTCCATCGTCCCGGTTACTCAGTTTGATCTGACGACAGCTGCACCTGAGCTCAATTTGTAGTGTCATAGCAAAGTGGTGTGAACACTTATCTAAATGAGATATTTCTGTATTTCATTTTCAATAAATTTGCGAAAAAACCTAAAACATGCATTCACTTTGTCATTATGGGGTATTGTGTGTTGATGGATGTGAAAAAATATATATAATCCATTTTGAATTCAGGCTGGAACAACAAAATGTGAATTAAGTCAAGGCATATAAAAACCTCTTAAGGATCAACCCCTTTTTCCAATTTTTGCCAAAAATGACATACCCAAATCTAACTGCCTGTATCTCAGGCCCTGAAGCAAGGATATGGTACCATTGAAAGGAAACAATTTGAAGTTTGTGGAAATGTGAAAGAGATGTAGGAGAATATAACACAATAGATCTGGTAAAAGATAACACAAAGAAAAAAACATCCGTTCTTTTGTATTTTTTTGTACAATCATCTTTGAAACTCAAGAGAAAGGACATAAGGTATTATTCCAGCCCAGGTGCAATGTATAGTTTGGCCACTGATGGCAGCAGTGTACGTGCAAAGTTTTAGACTGATCCAATGAACCATTGTATTTCTGTTAAAATTTTGTGTCAAGACTGCCCAAATGTGCTTAATTTGTTTATTAAATACTTTCATGTTCAAAATTGTGCAATCTCCTCAAACAATAGCATGTTATTATTTCACTGTAATATCTACTGTAAATTGGACAGTGCAGTTAGATTAACAAGAATGTAAGCTTTCTGCCAATATCAGATATGTCTATGTCCCGGGATATTTTCTTGTTACTTATAACATCAAGCTACTCGCATTAGCCTATGTTAGTCTAACCGTCCCATAGAAGTTTAACAGATGTTTTTAATAAGGTAGCGAAGAACAATACTTCATTCAAAACATACTTAATTAAAATAAAAATTACTAAATTATTAATATTTTATATACATTGTATTCACTAAAAGCTTCAGACAGTACTCATTTAATCAATCTAGAATGCCTGGGGGATATACTAGAATTCAGAATTCAATTATGTAAGAATTTCTAATGTCACAACACTAGACTAACTTCTGGCCTGGTCTGGACCAGAGAGCATGTGAGTAGTGCTTCTGGCCAGGCCTTAGTGGTGAGACTACAGCCAGGCCGGTAGCTAAATTTCTAGGTTGAATCCCAAATGTCACCTTATTCCCTATATAGTGCACTACTTTTGACCAAGGCCCATAGTGGTAGCCTAGCGGTTAAGAGTGTTGGGCCAGTAACCAAATAGTTGTTGGTTCAAATCCCTGAGCTGTCTAAGTGAACAATCTGCCGACGTACCCTTGAGCAAGGCGCTTAACCCTAATTGCTCCTTTAAGTAGCGCTGGATAAGAACGTGTGCTAAATTACTCAAATGTAAAAATGTTAAATAGTGCTGGTCAACCCTAGTACACTACATAGGGTGCCATTTGGGACACAACCTAGAGGTCTGGTCCCAGACAGCTCTGACTTTCCTCAGTGCTGAGCCTAGCTGTCCTCCAGCTCCCGTGACCTTCCATGACCCCTGGTGTGGAACCAGTGGCCTATTGTCCAGTGGCTGATGGGAGTGGGTAGGGTCAACTGCAGCCTGGAAATGGGGTTACTCAGCACATAACAACCCAGCCACTGATGTCCAGCGATCTGGAACACATCTGCTCATCCATCAATGTCCTATCTCTCGATTCTCTCCAAACCCTACTAATGTAATGAAACCATTGTCCCTCAGTTTGTTTGGATCCTCTGTTTTTGGGGGGAACCATTGTTCTTTTAGTGTTTGGAACAGAGGTGTTATTACGTACAGGCAAGGACATTTTTACTTTACCCATCCCTGAAATCATACCTTGGCTATTTCAGTTGTTAGCCAAGCCAAGAGCCAATAGGTTTTTATGAGCCGGAGCTGTGTAAGGTGGAAAATAGTGGGTGATATCATCCTGTCGTTGAGTCTATAGGAAGATGGAGTTGAGACCGAATATTCTCTCTGCTCTGTATTGGTTTGGCAGTCAAACGTTACATTAGTGGGTGTTGTGGTCTCTGGGTCTCCGACACACCCCAGCTGCACTGCCTTCGTGTGAGAACACAGGTTGCAACTATTTCAGATTTTTTCCATTGAGTCTGGTCTGACTGCGGTGTAGTTGAGGCATAATCACAGAGCCATAGCATGCCATGGTATTTATAAGTATGTTTCACCGATTGGGCAGCGCAAGAAAAACCTTTCAATTGAAGTTTTACAAAGGGGGGCCGGAAAAATGTGATGAATATCAAAAAGGTCACGTACGAGATAGACTAGAGAGAGACACACGACCGCAGTGGGTTGAGGCAGGCCACAGCTGTGGCTGGGCTGGCCAGTTTAACACTGCTCTGGCTGCAGAGAGAGATCATGACTGAGTACAGACACTGGCTGAGCACCAAATGGCACCCTAATTCCTACATAGTGCACTACTTTCAAAAGTGGTGCACTTGGGAATGGGATGCCATTTGGAACACAATCCAGAGACCCAGCAGCCACATTAGGACATGCTTTACCTCTTCAGTTCAGCTTTTTATCACCCTACAGTTAGTAGGGATGTTAACACTTAAAGCCTGCAGTTAAACTGCATTATGATGCAGTTATAATGCATCGTAAGACCTGTCATAAGCATGTGTGACCCCTTTCTAATGTATTTCACTAATTTCATAGTCTGTCTCGTTTAGCATTTCTCAGTACAAGAGTAAACTTCTCTTTAATTAAGGATCTGCCCCTTTTTTCAAATTTCACCTAAAATGACATACCCAAATCTAACTGCCTGTAATTCATGCCCTGAAGCAAAGATATGCATAAGCTTTGTACCATTTGAGAGGAAAAACTTTGAAGTTTGTGGAAATATGAAAGGAATGTAGGAGAATATAACACAATAGATCTGGTAAAAGATAATATAAAGAAAAAAACAATCGTTATTTTGCATTTTAATGTAGATTTTTGTATTTCCATTGTATTTCTGTTAAAATTTTGTGTCAAGACTGCCCAAATGTGCTTAATTTGTTTATTAATAACTTTTCAAGTTCAAAATTGTGCACTCTCCTCAAACAATAGCATGGTATAATTTCACTGTAATAGCTACTGTAAATTGGACAGTGCAGTTAGATGAACAAGAATGTAAGCTTTCTGGCAATATCAGATATGTCTATGTCCCGGGATATTTTCTTACAACCTCATGCTAATCGCATTAGCCTACATTAGCTCAACCGTCCCATGGAAAGGGACACCGATCACGAAGAAGTTTTAATGCAGTCATGTGGGGCAGCAGGTAGCCTAGTGGTTAGAGCGTTGGACTTGTAACCGAAAGGTTGGAAGATCCAACCCCCAAGCTGACAGGGAGAAATCTGTCCATCTTCCCCTCAACAAGGAAGTTAACCCACTGTTCCCAGGCTGTCATTGAAAATAAAAATGTGTTCTTAACTGACTTGCCTAGCTAAGCAAAGGTATAAAAAAAAGATAGCTATGTGACACAACCACATGTCAAGTATACAAACATTCCATTCTAGCTAAACAAGGGATATATCGTTTTTTGCAACACCTAAAAAATGTCTTAACACAAATCTGAGAGCGGTAATAATTTACATACACATAAAGGAACCCGTAAAGCAGTCATTTTTGGTGAAAAGACTTTGGGGAGGTATTGCATTTTGGAAATAAGCTTAATTTGTTTCCTAATGTTTTTGAATATTGCACAGTTCAACCTTTAGTTGAGCCGATTGTTTACATATCCTCATATCCAAATAACTCACCATTTATAATTTTTGCAGAACAGCTACATTGAACCCCTTTCGTCCCCTAGCAGGACCTGTAATTTGTGTACATGGCCCCAATGTTGTTTTAGGCACGAATCCAAATCCACTCGAAAAGGTATGCGGTTTTTGCAAAATTAATAAACAGCCATTTAATTTTACTCCCACATCTCTCTCAGACAGTTGTCTCTCTGCTCTTCTCCACCTTGCCAACTCTAACTCTGTGTTCCCAATGGCACCCTATTCCCTATTTAGCACGCTTCTTTTGACCAGGGCCCTTGGACTCCAGTCAAAAGTAGTGCACTATAATATAGGGAATAGATTGCTATTTGGGAGTTACTTTAAGTCCCAAGCCCAAAGAAAAGCACACAATAAACACTTTGAGGAAATCACAAACGGACGGAACTGGAACAAAAAAAGGTTACAATAAGAACGTAGGAACAAACCAAAGTCTAGTTAAAACACAGCTCACAACACTGGTCTGGCACAGCCTTGCAAAAGACAACATAAGAGGAGAGGTTTGGGAGGTACGATCATGCGATCCTTCTGTTGTGTTTTGTCTTGTCTCGGTGTGTGTCCCAAAGGCACCCTATTCCCTACATAGTGCACTATAGTCTCTGGTCAAAGTCATGCACCGTATAGGGAATAGGATGCCATTTGGTACGCAGCCTCAGTTTTCCATTGTCTGTCTGAAGGTGATTTGCTCAGGCATTAATCAATTACATTTTTTTTCAATTGCTTATGGAGCTATTTTCACAAGTATATGGTGAATTTTTTGAACTCTTAGTACCAAACTCCAAACTGGTAACACTTGTAACACAGCAAGTCTTATATTTGAAACCTTTTATTTTGCATTCACACAACCATAGATTCAAAATACACTATAAATACAAAAGTATGTGGACACCACTTCAAATTACTGGATTTGGTTATTTCAGCCACACCTGTTGCTGACAGGAATATAAAATCGAGCACACAGCCATGCAATCTGCATAGCCAAACATTGGCAGTAGAATGGCCTCACTGAAGTCTTTAGTGACTTTCAAAGTGTCACCGTCATAGGACGCCACCTTTCCAAGAAGTCAAGTCGTCAAATATCTGCCCTGGTAGAACTGCCCATGTCAACTGTAAGTGCTGTTATTATGAAGTAAAAACGTGTAGGAGCAACAACGGCTCAGACGCAAAGTGGTAGGCCACACAAGCTCACAGAACGGGACTGCTGAGTGCTGAAGCGTGTAGCGCGTAACAATCGCCGGTCCTCTGTTGCAAAACTCACTTCCAATTTCCAAACTGTATCTGGAAGCAAAGTCAGCACAATAACTGTTAGTCGGGAGCTTCATGAAATGGGCTTCCATGGCCGAGCAGCTGCACACAAGCCTAAGATCACCATGCACAATACCAAGCGTCAGATGGAGTGGTGTACAGCTCACCATTATTGGACTCTGGAGCAGTGGAAACGAGTTCCCAGGAGTGATGAATCAAGCTTCACCATCTGGCAGTCTGACGGACTAATATGGGTTTGGTGGATACCAGAATAATGCTACCCGCCCAATGCATAGTGCTAACTGTAAAGTTTGGTGGAGGAGGAATAATGGTCTGGGGCTGTTTTTCATGGTTTGGGCTAGGCCCCTTAGTTCCAGTGAAGGGAAATCTTAGTGCCACGTGTCATTTCTATCCCATGTGTAATCAAAGGAGTGATCATTGAAGCCATCTTTTACAATAATTGATGCAAAAATGTATTGTTCAGACATACTGTAATTACAATTTAGGTGTACTGTATTCAAATTCAGCAAATTAAATGAACGAAAGAAACAACGTTTAGCAGGCACTAGTTTGTATCAAGCCTGTCTTGAGCATTTGGACATAGGTTCTTATCGACATGTCCTCATTGTTCATGCGCCTTGGGAGAAACCTTTCGGAATTGCGAATCCAAGCCTCATATGCAGTAGGTCTGGATTGATGTCATTGTATGCCTCATCCATGGCCAGGAGGAGGGAGGCAAACATACACCTTCCACCTGTATTGTATTTCACGGTATTGTACTGTATTTATGTATTGTAGTGGTCCTGTGTTGCTCAGTTAGTAAGAGCGTGGCACTAGCAACACCAGAGTTGTGTGTTCGATTCCCATTGGGGTTGCATATGACTCACTGCTGTCACTTTGGATACGTAAATGGCATACATTGCGGTATTACAGTACTGTATTGGCCAATGCAATTTCAGTAAAGCAGTATGAAACCAACCATCAAAAAGAGGCCAGCAACATCATTATGGAGACATGTTTACTGTATAGGGGATGCATTACATACATTACATCTCTGATGTCAATATCAGATTTTTTTCAAACTTAAATCATAATAGTCATAATAGTACAGTATATATCATACTTCATATGTTTATATTTTACAAAAATACATTTTCATTACATATTATAAGTTCTTAAAATCTGTTGTAGACAAACAAACCAGTAGAAAAATCTATGGGTTTACCAAATGGTTCAGGGATTATCAATTAAGAGCAGTAGTAAAATGTATTTTAACAAATAAGGGAAAAATCATATAAAAAATAACGAGAGCATTGCATTGTGAAAGGCAATTACTTTATATGAACATGTATTGCAATGTGAAACATGAATTTCTCGATGAAACACTGATTAAGTTTGAAAATGTGACTGTGTTGTACTTAGCCAATTGAAAATGTGCTTAGTTTTGAAACAACTGCCTTTTTGATGATCTGTTTTGAATTTTGTACTAAAGGTTGTGAAAGTGTACCACATACTTGTGCAAATTGCACCAAAGCGATTGAAAAAACTGTAACTCGGGAGAACAACCTCAGTATCACATTTTGGAAACTGCTTGCTGCAGAAAATATGACCTACCCGTTGCTGCACCATGAGTAAACACAGAGCGTAGCTACTACAAATGTGTGTGTGTGTGTGTGTGTGTGTGTGTGTGTGTGTGTGTGTGTGTGTGTGTGTGTGTGTGTGTGTGTGTGTGTGTGTGTGTGTGTGTGTGTGTGTGTGTGTGTGTGTGTGTGTGTGTGTGTGTGTGTGTGTGTGTGTGTGTGTGTGCGTGTGTGCGTGCGTGCGTGCGCGTGCGTGTGTGTGCGCGTGTGTGTGTGCGCGCGTGTGTGTGTGTGTGCACACACAGGCCAGCAAAGCACTAGGAAGGAGAGCTGGGGGAGGGAGAGCGAAGGCTGTACAAATCCACACTGACAGATTCACTGCTACCTGGGCCTTATTGGTCATGTCAATGTTTACATTGTCTTAGACTGACAGATAACTGCTTCTGGCAGACATGTAGTAGGGCCAAATACCGTACGTCTCGGTGAATACGCTTCCCTCCCCCACTTTTCACTTGTCATGAGAAGGATGTGTGTCGGAGGGAGGTCAGCGCTGTTTCACCTGGTTAAAAGACACTTAGCGCAGTTGGCAGGGTTGTCGGTAAGACGGTGAACACAGCACATGACATCACACGGGAGGAGAGAATCTAGCCCGGGGACCCAGAGCGAATGAGATGGTGAGGAGCTGAGCTGAGCTCACCTTCCATCAACAGTACAGGAATGAGACAAGCAGGCCAAGGCCCATGTAGGAGTGCTGATCTAGGATCAGTTGCCCTCTGTCTATAATCAATCTAGAAGGCTAAACTGATCTATGATCTAGAAGGCTAAACTGATGCTATATCAGCACTCCTTACAAGACTCAGGTCCTTTTCCTCTAAACGAAGTAGACATCCACAGAGGTTTCAGTTACACGTAGGTGTTTCACATTATCAGAACAATTGTAAAAATCAGGCACCCCACCTGAAGGAGGAATTTCACACCGACCGACTCCACCATTGTTCACTCAAATGCCAGCCAATTGAGATTTGTCTGTCAGAGTTCAAAACAGAAGGTATTAAATGCAACGTTCTCCTTCATTTATTGTTTCTTTTGATGGAATTCTCTTCAACGCAACCACTCCTTACATCTGAAGATCTGGGCTGAGGGCTCAACCCCCTTATTTCAGATCTGTCATTTGGTGGAGCACCCACCACGATCAACCCATCAACCTACCTCCTTTGCACGCCGAGGTACTTTACCTTGAGGAACTGACATATCAGAACGTATTAACAACACCGAGAAAACAGGAGATTCTCCTCAAACACGCCTGGAATATTCCTCTCCCCGGGAGACTAAACAGCAGAAGAAATAACATGAGTAGTAAGTATTGATGCAGTCTCTTTGATGTCTGCTTCTCTTCTCACAGTCCTGTTATCCCCATTAACATTTTAACTGAAACATCACATTTGTCAGAATTAAATTGTGCATCTAAGATAGAACGGGAACACGGTATGTGTCTATCACTGAGGCGAAGCGAGAAGGGGAGAAAGAGCAAAAGGCCCAATTAGAATTGTTTTTGAACTGGAGTGTGTTCAAAAAGGAGAGGAAAGAGAGAGAGGGAGAGACAGAGAGAGATGTGCAGAAAAAAAGAGTGGTATGACACATTAACTTAGCCCCCTCCAGTGGCCATTTAGAGCACCAGTTCAACGTCTTTAATAAACCGTGATACCACACAACTATTACAAGGTTACAAGGTAAAACAACATTACGTGGTTACTCTATCAACCACTATTGGCATTATTTACTTTATTTAAGACTGCTCACTTTCTTAAGAAATAAAACAATAACAGTCATATCGAAACTGTGAGTAGGATTCATATTCACAGTATGTTGTAATGATTTATCAATTTTCATGTATTCATCTTTGATCTTCTAAGAGAATGTTCAAACTCGTCATTGACATGTGAATAGAAGGGAGGACCATTATGCCTGTAAGCAAGTGTAAGTATTAAAAAGATGACAGCTTTGCACACTCTTGGTATTCTCTCAACCAGCTTCACCTGGAATGCTTTTCCAACAGTCTCGAAGGAGTTCCACATAGGCTGAGCACTTGTTAGCTGCTTTTCATTCACTCTGCAGTCCAACTCATCCCAAACCATCTCAATTGGCTTGAGGTTGGGTGATTGTGGAGAGCAGGTCATCTGATGCAGCACTCCATCACTCTCCTTCTTGGTCAAATATCCCTTACACACCCTTACACAACTCATCAGACCAAAGGACAGATTTCCACCGGTCTAATGTCCATTGCTCGTGTTTCTTGGCACAAGCAAGTATCTTCTTCTTATTGGTCTTTTAGTAGTGGTTTCTTTACAGCAAGACCTGATTCACGCAGTCTCCTCTAAACAGTTGGTGTTGAGATGTATCTGTTACAAGAACTCTGTGAAGCATTTATTTGGGCTGAATGTCTGAGGTGCAGGTAACTCTAATGAATCCTCTGCAGCAGAGTTAACTCTGGGTCTTCCTTTCCTGTGGCGGTTCTCATGAGAGCCAGTTTCATCATAGCGCTTGATGGTTTTTGCAACTGCACTTGAAGAAACTTTCAAAGTTCTTGACATTTTCTGGATTTACTGACCTTCATGTCTTAAAATAATGATGGAATGTGGTTTCTCTTTGCTTATTTGAGCTCTTTGCCATAATATGGACTTGGTCTTTTACCAAATAGGGCTGTCTTCTGTATACCACCCCTACCTTGTCACAACACAACTGATTTGCTCAAACGCATTAAAGAGGAAAGAAATTCCACAAATTAACTTTTAATAAGGTACATCTTTTAATTGAAATGCATTCCAGGTGACTACCTCATGAAGCTCATGAGGGTTGAGAGAATGCCAAGAGTGTGCAAAGCTGTCATCAAGGCAAAGAGTGGCTACTTTAAGGAATCTAAAATCTAAAATATATTTTGATTTGTTTAACACCTTTTTGGTTACTACATGATTCCATGTAGTATGTGTTATTTCATCGCTTTGATGTATTCACTATTAGTCTACAATGTAGAAAATTGTTTTAAAAAATAAAGAAAACCCCTGAATGAGTAGGTGTGTCCAAACCTTTGACTGGTAATGTAGTTCTAACAATGTTATAATACAAGAGTCAAGTTACTGTAAAAGGCGCATTGGTGATGCACTAGAATAGGAAACGCAGTACTTGTTCCATGAGTAATATTTAGCAATTAATCACTTGATTAATATGGTTTTAAACACACAATGAGACAGTGACAAATTATATTACCACATTTGCGATCGTGAAAACGATAATTGTTCAATGAACATCTCATTTGTCAAAGGAGAGGCAAGGAAACGTTGGCATGCCACGGGTTTAACTGTAGTTCATTCCCATAAAATAATGCAATCATAATAATAATAGCAAATATAATTGTGTGGGGTTTTTTTTATATGGCGGCTAAGTCTGTTTCATTATGTCTCGAGACATTCCTTACAGTTTCAATACTGACGGCCTTTAATAAGAAAGTCACTCCAGTATCATATCACACGTCAGCCACTCGGAAATGTCCGTAGTTTCAACTCTGAGGCCAGTAGGATTATGATAAAGGGTTGAGGATGAGGACCTTACAGTCTCGTTGTAGTTTCGACACCGTTGGTGTTAAAACAGTGATGCTGAGTGAAGTACAGTTCTGTGCACTGACACTTTGGCCTAGAAAGGACATCGTACACTTTACTTGAGAACTCAGACAGCAGTTCTAAACGTAACGTTGAGAAGAATACAGGTCGCAAATAGTGTGTGAGCCTATTTAATAAAGGATCTTCTGGACAAATACAAAATCGTCATGAATCTGAGCATAATATAACAGAAACAAGGTCATACTGAAGGAGTGCCGCTACTTTTGTTGATGTCCCGATGTGATGATATGGAAGAGAGAGATCAAGGTCTCCGTGTCATAGAAGTTCTAGATGCTGTAGACGCTGTGGCCCTAGCCACAGCGGAGAGCCCTGGGACTAGGGTAGAGGGGGGCTGATATGAGCCTAAGGTCCCCTGGTACCCTGCTAATGAGCTTTGCTACCGCTCCTAGCATGTTTCATTCTCTTTCTCAAGAACGCTGAGAAAGACAGACACACACACACACACACACACACACACACGCACGCACGCACGCACGCACGCACGCACGCACGCACGCACACATACACACACACACACACACACACACACACACACACACACACACACACACACACACACACACACACACACACACACACACACACACACACACACACACACACACACACACACACACACACACACACACACACACACACACACACACACACACACACACACACACAGGCTCGGGGCACAACAGCACTCTTCTATGGCATATATCTGTATGCATGCACACCCCACACGGGCAATCTCCAAATCTCCATTGGCTGAGGGTTATCCACAAGAGTGAGGTAAATAAGATTTTCTACAATTACCAACACTTACACTGCAATGACCAATAACGTCTTCCTGAGAAAGAAACAAATTGAATTCGTTTTTGTCCCAGTCAAAGAAATTAGACGTCCCATAATTGCCCAGAAGAAAAATGTGCAAACTGTATCATTTTTGGGGTCCATTTTTGACTAATGATATTGTAATAAGATGCTTTGCAATAGACTTCAAATGAGAAAAATATAATTACATGCATTAGTTTGTCTAAGCATTTATAAGATCACAAATCCATCAGTTTTTCAGAGTCCATCTTGGAATCCATACATCACTGTCAGAGCTGGTTTGATGATGGAGAATGTGTTCATTTGTTAGCTTAGTTTAAAAGATGCGGCTCACGTTCATTTAGCCTTGAATAGAGAAGAATAGTTATGACAACACCATTACAAAATGCAAAGGTTTCAGACAATACACTTTCCCTTTTGGCAACTTCATAAAATACTGCATTTAGATGATTACAAGCAATGAGAATATGAATGTTCTGGGCACTATATTACTACAGATTTATTACTACCAATTCAATTATACATAGCCTATACTGCCACTGCTCCTGCTACTGCTAATACTGCTACAGTAGCAGTACTACTATACAAATCATATTTATTTTTAATAATAATATGAATATAAATAATAACAACAATGTGTATTGTCAGCAAACATTTGACCGTTGCAAACATCTGACTGTTGTTTTCTATTAAACCCAAGTCAAATATTTTACCTTATTGTACAGCTGTAATTGCATTTACATTGGCAGGTTAAGGAGCAAAACTGCTTTTTGCTCACTTACCTGATGGAATGTGAATGTTACAATATCCCCACCCACCTCCTATCCCATTGCCTGCCCTACACACATCGTATCAGATACTGTGCTGCCATTGCCATTACCCTGCAGCAGAGAAGAGACATCTCAGAACACAAGCACTGATGACATCACTTCCTGTTGACCCTTGACTCTCTGGCCTCTCCACTGGTTTTGGCGGATCTCCAGAACCCACATGCACACACACAGAAACACACAGAAACACACACACACAGAAACACACACACACACACACACACACACACACACACACACACACACACACACACACACACACACACACACACACACACACACACACACACACACACACACACACACACACACACACACACACACACACTTACAGGAGAGGACAGGACATGGTGAACTACATACACCAAAGGCGCAGTCACAGACACTCAATTCTGCATTTCACAGAGACAAGTCATTTGTGACAGGTGGTTCTCCTGTGTAGGATATAAGGGGAGTCTCCTATGTATATAGGTCCTCTGTAGGATGTTGAATGTCTCTTCTGTTACAGTTATCAGTTATTACTTGTCATCAAGAAGAACACTGATTGAGGATATACAGTTGTAAAATAAGCATGACACACTATGAAATCCAGGATAAATCTGTAGTTCAAATTACAGACATGATAGCATGGATTTTATTAAATCTCAATTCTAAGTTCTAGCCTACACATATTTTATATATATATTTAAGTACTGTAAATACAAACAGTATATTTGCTTATATAATATACATTCTTCTGAATAAAATAAACCCCCAACCAATATCTCAAAACACTTGGTAAAACGTGTCCATCAGATTACGTCAATCGTAGGTCATTTTATCCTTGTTTTATATAATGGCTTATGAGAGAGTGACAAGGCAAATGCAATTAAAAAGAAGACATCTGCAGTAATTGCTCTTAAGAAGCCCATGAAAAACTGATGCTGTTGTGTAGTGTGCAGCCTGAACACTCACCATTATAGTTTTCAGTCATGGCGTCTCAAACTCTTAATGGACATTAAACACTGAACAGAAGAAATATACAAGTGCAATTGAGTTAGCAGGCACTTACTGGGAGAATGTTCCCAATACATTTGCGTAACAACACATAAATGTCACAGACATTACATGTCATTAGCAAGGGGGTATGGATTCCATTTATTACATTTAATGGTATCTTTTTAAAACATGTCTAGTATAGTATTTACAGATAATGTCCAAGACTCATTGGCCTCTACACCAAGAAACCTGCTTATTCGATTATTATTTTAAACCAAGCAAACCTCCATTTCGATTTCCTTTTGCCGTCCTCTCATTAGCTTTGTGCAGATGTTAGGCTGAACGGCTGCCAGTGGCGTCTATACATGACGCTAGTTCAAACTCTACTTTCCCCATACAGTAGATGCATCTTTCTCTGAGTGTCATATTTAACACTTGCAAAACCTTATTTTCAGTAGTGACCCCTCCCCTGACATGTTGTTTTGCATGATATCATAATCTACATCATGAACCATTAAGGGTTACACATTGTGCTTTTTTATTTTTTATTTTACTAGGCAAGTCAGTTAAGAACAAATTCTTATTTTCAATGACGGCCTAGGAACAGTGTGTTCCGAACAGCCTGAACAGCCTGTTCAGGGGCAGAACGACAGATTGGGGATTTGAACTTGCAACCTTTCAGTTACTAGTCCAACGCTCTAACCACTAGGCTACCCTGCCGGCACTCAATAGTATGCTTAGTTCTATCACAGAACAATGTGAAACAAAATCAGCATTATTTCCATAGTTTTAAATCTTTTACGAGGAGCAATCAAGCACAGAGTTCACGCTCAGAGGAAAGTGATAGAAATGAATGTAATGTAAATGTAACTGCTCAGTCAGAAACTATAGGGGACAAACTCCCCCTACTGGTCACAGTGGGGAAGTGTTGATTCATACGCCCACCTCTCGGCAAAATTGACTTTCAGTGTAAAAGAATGAAGATACAATTGCTGATGTATTTTCGGGATTGGGGAAAATCTCCATGCACATGAAAGACGCTCACAATCTGTAATTTGACATTAAACCGACACTTGGCTAAGTATTATTGTTGATGAGCTTAGTTCTGAAATCAAACGGAGACTGTAGCCATTGGACATGCTAAAACACACAAGAAAAAGATAAGAAAAACAATCACCTAGAGCCATATTCTGTCTACAACAGAATCCTGTTCAATCTCTTCAACTAGCCGAAATACAGCAGCGGTCGAGATTAAACTAGTTTATAATCCAGACCCACACAGACCACATCAGGGATATTAACTCAAGCAAATTGCCTAATTCACGACAGTGTGTCTCTGCCAGTAGTAGCATAGGCCTATTGCCAAGTGATTAAGGTCATACAGTAACAGCCATAACCGCATGGGAGTACTTTCTCTTCAAATCTAAGGCATTTGATTTATTGCATTTTGAAAGCCATGTCACGTTATTACTTACAGTACATAGTATGACAGGGGATTAAATAATACACTGAGCAGTTAGGAGCCCAAACACGGGGCATGTTTGAGACACATACTGTATAGGAGAGGAGTCTCACAACCCGCAAAGACTGTATGCATCCCAAATGTCATCCTATTCCTTGGTGATGATACATATCGCAATATTGTTTTGGATGGTATTATATCGATACTTTTGACGCCGGTATTTTTCATCCTATAGATTGTTCTCCGTCTTCTTTTTAATTAAATAGTGAGCCAACGTGTTTTCAGCACTTTCATCTCCACGAATGCTCGGAACAAAATGTTCTCATGCTCTCTATTGTCTCTCCGCATCAGAGATATAGTTAGCGATATGTTTGGAACATCGACGTTGCAATGGAATCACAGTATCGAATTGCAATGCTTGAAGGATCGTGAGAGTCTCAATACATATTGTATTGGCACCTAAGTTGCATGATAATATCGTATCGTGAGGTCCCTGGCAATTCCCACCCCTATTCCCTATACTGCCCTACTTTTAACCATGGAGCCCTATGGGCCCTGGGCAGAAGTAGTACACTATAAAGCTTGGATCATCAACGAGATTGGGACGATGTTTTTCTGGAGCGGATGGTCAGGGTGCTGGAACATAATTACAAGTCATTTGTAAACTGCAAATTGTCCTCAAGAATCCCAGACAGATATCATATTTGACTAAAACTGAATCATTTCAAACCTTGCTTACATTTGTATACGATCACATATACATATCTCTCTATTATGATTTGGAATACTTAGGAAAATATATTATTAAAAAAATATATATATATTGGACATAAAAGACAGTAAAAACACCAGCAAATCAGCTGTAATTGATCATTTAAAACATTATATTTTGCTCAGAAAAATTAGAGGGCCAAATAAAAACTAAAAAAAATATTCCCTATATAGTGCAAAAATTTTGACCAGCCCTATGAACCATGGTCAAAAGTAACACACTGTATAGGGAAAGGGGTTCCATTTGAGCCTCTGTGGCTGCTGTTTAGACATTTAGATGCAAGTCAGACATTAACTGCTTCTTCCACATTTCCAGGCAGCTCCTCCTGCATGATTCATGAAAGACCGGTAGAGGGCTAATTGTTGAAATTAATTTGCGTAAACGACTAAGCAAGAGATAACAGAATTACATCTGCACTTTTCTGGCATGGGTTCAACCACAACGCTAGCGATATGGGCCCACAGCCGCCCCGCCCCCCCCCCCCCCCAACAGCCAGCTGCTTCAAGACAGGCATCCTTTGCCAGAAATTAAAAGCCACAAACATTAATTAATATACTTTTTGTTACGTTAATTTGCACCAGAAAGGTTCAAGACTGAGTGAAGGAAGGGAGGGGGAGAGAGAGAGAGAGAGAGAGAGAGAGAGAGAGAGAGAGAGAGAGAGAGAGAGAGAGAGAGAGAGAGAGAGAGAGAGAGAGAGAGAGAGAGAGAGAGAGAGAGAGAGAGAGAGAGAGAGAGAGAGAGAGAGAGAGAGAGAGAGAGAGAGAGAGAGAGAGAGAGAGAGAGAGAGAGAGAGAGAGAGAGAGAGAGAGAGAGAGAGAGAGAGAGAGAGAGAGAGAGAGAGAGAGAGAGAGAGAGAAAAAAAAGAAATGCTGAGGAGACGAGGAACCAGGGACGGTATCATTTGAATAAATTAGTTGGATGCAACATTTTTTTAACAGCTGAAAAGTGTTTTAAAATGGGGGTAAAGATGGGGGAGGATGGGGGCAGGGGGGTTATAATCGGGGTGGAGAAGTTAAGTTTTGACAAGGCCATTAATCTCCATGACAATGTAGCTGTTACAATTAGAGGTATTATGTCCCAGTGCAGCGGCGTTATCCATCACACAGCGTTATAGCAGCCCATCTGTCACGGCTCAAGTCAAATGGTGAAGGCTGTCCTTGAGGTTGCAGGACTGAGGAACCACGGAACAATAGAAGCCAAGCCCTGGGAATTCCGGAATACGCCGGAACATTCTGTAGGAGCGTGCCAGAGCCAATGAGTTTTCCTAAGGAGCATGAACATCAATCTCCTGGCCTTCTCTCTCTCTCTTCTTGTTTCCAAATGTAGGGAGCCAGCCCCATACTTTGTGCTTGTCAATTGAGAGTGTTATCTATATGCTTAGGCCTAATGAGCCATCTCAAACTGATCTAGTGAGATATGGGCACTCGGCAGTAGTTAAAGGGACTGCTGATCTGACTGAGGCTTTATACAGGGGCCTCTCACTTAGGCCTAAAGCTGTGCCTTGGTGGACAACATGCTACGATCCCATCCAAGTTTTCAGATGATATTGATGTCTAGCCACCAGGACGATAAAAGTGGATCTATTGCAATAGGCAATACATTATCAATACACTGCCAGTACAGCATACGTTACCCATACATTATCCGTGCAAACTCTCACCGTCAGCCAAGTTCATGATCACCCATTCAGGCTAACTATTATATTGCCTGGCTAGTCTGTGTATGGGAGAAAAGTAGGGAGCCATTTGTCCTCTCCCTCCTCTCCCTCCTCTCCCTCTCACTGAAAGGGAAATCAATGAGTCTAGCGCGCGGGGGGGGGGGGGGGGCTATCATTTATGTTCGCTTTTTTATGGCCCGCTCTCCCACGTCCCCACGTCCCAGCGATGGCTCACCTGGGTCCTGTACATCTTGTGTTTTATGCATCATGTTTATATCACCCCTGAGAGGGGAGGAGAGGAGACAAACTGCTCTACCTTATGACCAGACATGTTTCCTTTCGTATCCACAGCTGTCAAAGTCTCGCCATCTCCTAGTTGTTACAGCAGGTGTGTTGATAAAAGGGGAGGAGTAAACAACAAGTATCTAATGCTACCGACTTGTGGCGAAGGCTACAACACATGAATATAAACATCACATGAAACGTGATAGGCCGTGTCACTCATAAACGTCTGGATTACACCTCCTACAATGGTTCATTTATGAATCCAAAAAATGTTGGAAGATGGTGTGTCATCGTGTGTTTGTTCTGCATCTTTTGTCCCTCTCCAATTCGTCTCTCTGCCTCTGTGTTAACTAATGTATGCCAGTTAATGTTTACATCCAAAAATGGCACCCTTTTCCCTATGTTGTGCACTACTTTAGTCCAGGCCCCATTTGCTCTCGTCAAAAGTAGTGCACTACATATGGAATAGGATACCATTTGGGATGCACTTGAGTCTCATCAACATATTCCTTCTTGATTGTGGCTGCTGCCAATTAGCCACCGTGAGGCACCAGCAGTCCATCCATCAGTCCTAAAGGTTCCTTGGCACTAATTTTGATGATTGGGTCAAGTAGCCAAGGGGTCCATTAATTGCAATAATGAAGTCTTCAGTGAGTGATCATCAATGGCTTTCAGAGTGTTATTAATTCTTTTAGAAATCAGTTTTTAATGTTTAGCTTTATCTTCCGTCAGTCCCAACCGGGAACCGCACCCGCCCCCTCGCCCCACCGCCCGCTGCTCGGCAACATCTCATTTACGCAGGACTTAATAAACATCATGGATCTCTGATCCTCTCTCTCTCTCTCTCTCTCTCTGCTCTCCCCTCCCTGCCTCTCTCTTTCTCTACCGCTCTCTCTGCTCTCTCTCCCCCTCTCTGTTGCTGTCTCTCTCTCCCTCTTCTCTTGCTCTCTCTCCACCTGCTCTCTCACACTCCCTCTCTCTGCTCTCTCTCCCCCTCTCTGTTGCTGTCTCTCTCTCCCTCTTCTCTTGCTCTCTCTCTGCCTGCTCTCTCACACTCCCTCTCTGCTCTCTCTCTCCCTCTTCTCTCTGCTCTCTCTCTGCCTGCTCTCTCACACTCCCTCTCTCTGCTCCCGCTTCCACTCTCTCTCATGTAGTGCCACTTCATGTCTTGAAGGTTTATTTTTGCTGCTTCACTGGACAAATAGAAGATCTATCTATCTGTGTGAAGGAAGCCAAGCCTGCGTCACTACACAATTTACTCTGTATAGAGTCTTCCCATTCATTCATTTTCATGCCAGCCCAGTAGACAGCTTTAATAACTGAAATGACAAATAAACTGGAAATCATTCCAGCTCTTTTCACTTTACTGACAAGTTGAACACTTCTTATAATGAGGCAATGACTGCGATTCCTCCCCCTTACTCCCCCCACCACCCTGCTCCCCCCACCTCCCTGTTCCCCCTCCATCTCAGACACCCCACCCATCCTGTTCAGACACCCCAACCCAGCCCAGCCCCCTTCTGTCCTCCTCCTCTCCTCCCAGCCCCCGTTCCTCTCCTCTCAGTCCCCCTTCCTCTCTCCACAGCCCCCCTCCCATCCCCTCTACTGCCATAATAGGTTCATTTAAGAGCATCAGGGGCTTGACATCTCATCATTTATCTGCATTATTTCTCATCCTCCTTCAAACAATTTACTGGATACTACAGTGCACTGCACACATGGAAATGAACCCACCCTGCTCCAAGCCTTCACAGCTTGGCTGTCTGCGAGATACAATTGTGGGGAACAAATGTTTTGTTTTCTTTTTCTCCCTCTCATCTTTCTAGGGGAGCTCAGTAGTCTACAACAGTGTGTGGCCACATAAACCACTGCAGCATGGGTTCAAATCTATAAAATGGTCACTACCTTTGTGTAGCCACCAACGCAGTGGCCTTGTGGTTAGAGTGTCCGCCCTGAGATTAGACGGTTGTGATTTCAATCCCTAGCTGAGTCATACCAAAGATGGGAGCTGATGCGTCTCTGCTTGGCCTTAAGAAGATATATTGGGCGTAAGGCCCTGCAATAGACTAGTGTCCTGTCCAGGGGTCTACAGGTACATCAAGTTGCCTCACTACAGAGATAGGCTCGTTCCCTTTTTTTAAACTAGGCAAGTCAGTTATTTTAAGAACAAATTCTTATGTACAATGACAGCCTACCAGGGAACAGTGGGTTATCCGCCTTGTTCAGGGGCAGAAGGACAGATTTTTACCTTGTCAATTCAGGGATTTGATCCAGCAGCCTTTTAGTTACTGGACCAACACTCTAACCACTAGGCTACCTGCCGCCCCTGTGAGCTGTTCTGGCTCACGCAAAGCTACCTTACTTACCTTATGTTGCCAGGGACTAAGGGTCTTGAACAAAAAGCTCGGACGTCTCCTTTCTGTGGTTCATGCAAGAAGTCGTTTAATCAAGAAACACATCATCAAGAAACCAATATAAGAGTTAACATGGTCAATAATCATGCCATGATAACATGTCAAAGCCAGGCTACATTGGAATCCACAATAAATTGTTGAGATTCTCAATAAAGGACGGACCTGGGGTGTCCCGGCCGCACACGTACACGATCGTAACGCCGTTATCTCCTGGCTGAAGTGAAACTGTTCATTTTACCTCTAATCGTGTCATTTATCAAAGTGCTGCTGAAGCATGCCGATATGTGTGATTACACTAACTAGATTTAGGCAAGGGCACAGGGGGGCTGCCATCATTTAACTTCAACAAGTTCAGCAGCAAGCAACTTTACTTAAAGCATAATCAACCATGGCTTCTCTGTCGGTTCACCGTTTGTTTGTGTCTTGTCACTGATATCGTTGATATTCAAGATTAGTGTATGTATCCATATAAAACATAGCAATGCCTCATTTTAGCGCTACCTCATGGAGTCAAAATGTTGTATTTCATGTTTTTGACCCAAATGAATAGGCTATATTCAATTGATAAATGATGTATATGTGCATCAGAGGGATATATGACCAGAAACTATTCATAAACACTCAACAATCAGAGTGAGAGGTTTTTGTATCCTCTAATTAACACATTCATTACAGAAGAATCTAATCAATCACTTGCAAGCTGCAACACAAATAAAAGCAGTGTTTCCCCTAGAATGTTCTTTAGCACTGGTGGCTTTTTGTAGAAGGACTGTGAAAAGGTCATTTCTAGCAATAACATATTTGTAAACCAAATATTGTAGGGGTGACTCATTTACCATAGCCTGTATATGGCACCATACCTGTCAGTAATCCAGCCATGCCAAAAGAACTCCTAAATTCATCATTTTATTTTTTTGGTTACATTGTAGAAAAAGATCTTACATATCATTTTTTTATCATATAATATTTGCAAACTTAAAATCACAAAAGAAAATTGAAAACAATCTTTCTGTCTGATTTTAGTCATTTAAGTTGAATGAAAACATAAAATATATATATATATATTGTATATATATATATATATATATTTGGTGTTGCGCGCGGCAATTTAGCAGCGGCACTGCGGCGCAGAGAGATTAATACAGGGGAAACACTGAAAAGGCAATTTATTCTCCAGTTTAGAATCCAAGACTTACAAATGATTATGAAAACCTTGTTCCTGCTGATGGAAAGATTAATCTTGTTTTGATGGAAATATGTCAGTTTCAAAACGACCATGATGGATGTGATTTATCATACTGGACAAACCTACCATCTAACGCGCCTCTTTGACAGCTCTATTGTGGCTAGAATGTCCCCAAAATGTCACCTGTTGTTCACAGAGTGACCTTCTAATTTTCTAATTCAATTTTAGCCTCCACCGGTCCCCCTCAACCGCCTCCAACCCCCCTCCCCACACTCTCTGCCCCCCTCTCCACGCCACATTCATATCATGACCGAGTAATGACAATTACATTCCGAGACTGCACGGCTCAAACCTGCAATTCCCTTTAAATCAAACCAAGTAGTCTTTTATTAGACTTCTCTGTTAAATCAATCTAAATCTAAGCATAATAAGTCTCTAATCAGGTAGTAGGAAGAATATTAGGTTGTCACGCATGAGGAAAAATAGGCAATCATGGAATGTTTTCTTTAATTAGGTCTGGTAAAGTAGAAGGGCAGGCTCCAAGTCGGGGACACATTCATCATGGCCAAGGTGGGAAATTACTTCAATTACTCAGGAAGGAGAGAGGGAGAACAGGATAATAGAGGGACGCACACAAGCAGAAGAGAGAGAGGGGACACTCTGAACCGTAGAGAAAGTCCCGTCATGACACCAGCTCAACTAAGGACAGCTAAGGAAGGAAGGAAGGAAGGAAGGAAGGAAGGAAGGAAGGAAGGAAGGAAGGAAGGAAGGAAGGAAGGAAGGAAGGAAGGAAGGAAGGAAGGAAGGAAGGAAGGAAGGAAGGAAGGAAGGAAGGAAGGAAGGAAGGAAGGAAGGAAGGAAGGAAGGAAGGAGCCTCACATAGGCTATTACTATCCCAAATGGAGTCAATTGAATACGATCTCTATCGTTGGCAGGTATGACAAAGCAGTCCTCTGACACAGGCATATGTTTGGTAATAATAAGGCTACCTTTGCATATACTGTACGTGTCACCAACAAGATTTTTTTTCCTCCCGTCTCTTAACGATGTCAGGTGGAGGAGAAAGAGCCTCACATTATTGTACTACTGTCCCAGTAGAGGTCAAGAAAGCATACCAAGAAAGGTATGATAGAGCTCTGACAGTTCCAGGTTTATATAAGAACAACTATCAAAGGAAGGAGAAGTGGAGGGAAAGAGATGTGTGAGTCAGTTCTTTGTGGCTTCTATCGTTGACAGGTAAGGCACTCTCTCTACTCTGACAGTTATAGAATCTGTTTCATGGTAACAAGACTCCCATGCACCTACACCTCACGCCCCCAGGCTTCTTTTCTTCTGTCTCCTGTGTCTGTCTGTCAGACTACCCAAAATGCAATAGTGAGGCTGAGTGACTGAGTGCCTGGGCCGCGTCTCACTTCCTCCTAAGATGACAAGATAAACGACCTCTTACAGTAACCGGATTCCTTGATTCTGTGAAAGAGAGATAGAGAGAGAGAGAGAGAGAGAGAGAGAGAGAGAGAGAGAGAGAGAGAGAGAGAGAGAGAGAGAGAGAGGGGCCTGGATGAGCTGAGGAGATGTGAGGATCCAGAGACTTCAGTGGCTGAGCTCCTGCCAGCAAAGCTCCTCTGTAGATAAATATAGAGATTATGAGTTTTGATAACTGCAATTGAGTACCTGTCTAACCGAATAGCCTGCTTTAGTCCACAAATATATAGTTCAAATCTAGCCCCAGCCAAAACAGCGAGAGCTAGGGGCCTGCTGTGCACAGGTTGCATCCCAAATGGCACCCTATTCCCTACATAGTGCACTATATTTGACCGGAGCTATGTGGGTCCTGGTCAAAAGTAGTGCACTATATAGGGAATAAGGGTACCACTTGGAACAGAGAACCATACTAAATATAACCGTACAAAAGAGGGGATCATAATAACAATCCTAAATCCTAAAAAAGAGACCACGTCAAGAGCAATAGCCCTGACAGTGCCAAGATGGAATGACTTGAGTCAGTAGAGCAAGAGGGATGGAGGGGCCTGATCTCACAGGGATCAGCAGTTCACTCACAGAATCAATAGTGCTATTGTGCATCACTGCGTGCAGCTGTGCAAGATATCCTGTTCAAATGATCATGACTTTACGTCAATGCCCACCGCCATGTCATCTACAACAGCATCCGAGCTATAGGTTCCTGTAGCCTATACTGAACCCCTGTTTGTCTTCACACAACTGTGTCATTGTACATGGACCTTTACTCATATCATAATTAGACATTGACACTTGAGTTGGTACCGACATGTGAATTTTGACCTTCTGGCCCATGGACCAACTGGGCCTAGGTCCTGGGTCCCACGGACGAACAAGGACACTTAGAATCCTCCTATCCCAACCCCACCAGCGTCACCAAGTGCTACATTTACACAGTCCTCAAAGTCATTCATCTTGAATTAGTAGTACAAATTCCCTTCATTACCATAGTGCCAGGGAGCAGCCCACCCCAGGCCAGGGTGATTTAGAAGTTTACAGAGCAGGGGGCCTGGCAGAGGATCGTCTAACTGTGCTGCTCCACTGCTCATGAAGAACCACCCCACCAATCACCTTTTTGTGATCTTTCCCTGAATGATCCACTTTGTTTGAGGTGGGTTCAGCCTTTTGTCTATAACTATGTTAGTGTAGACCCGTGGAAATGAAATCAAGTCTGAAGACTAGCACTCTCTGTCTCTCCTTCTCTCTCCCCCCTCTCTCTCTCTCTCTCTCTCTCTCTGTCTCCCTCTTTCTCTCCCTCACTCTCCCTCCCTCTCTCCCCCTCTCTCCCTGCACTCTCTCTCTAGCTCTCTCTCCCTCTGTCCCCCTCTTTCTCTCCCTCACTCTCCCTCCCTCTCTCCCCCTCTCCCTGCACTCTCTCTCTAGCTCTCTCTCCCTCTGTCCCCCTCTTTCTCTCCCTCACTTTCCCTCCCTCTCTTCCCCTCTCTCCCTGCACTCTCTCTCTAGCTCTCTCTCCCTCTGTCCCCCTCTTTCTCTCCCTCACTCTCCCTCCCTCTCTCCCCCTCTCTCCCTGCACTCTCTCTCTCTAGCTCTCTCTGTCTCTCTCTCTCTCTCTCTCCATCTGTCCCCCTCTCTCTATCTCCCTCACTCTCCCTCTCTCCCCCCGTCTCTCCCCACTCACTCTCCTCTCTCTCTCTCTCTCTCTCTCTCCCTCTCTCTCTCCCTCTCTCTCTCTCTCTCTCTCTCTCTCTCTCTCTCTCTCTCTCTCTCTCTCTCTCTCTCTCTCTCTCTCTCCCCTTTGTCCCCCTCTCTTGCTCACTCTGTCCCCCTCTCTCTCTCTCTCCCTCTCTCTGGCTCTTTCTCACCCTCTCTCTAGCTCTCTCTTGCTCACTCTGTCCCCCTCTCTCTCCCTCTCTCTCCCTCCCCACCTCTTTCTTTCTCCCTCCCTCTCTCTCCCTCCCCACCTCTTTCTTTCTCCCTCTCTCTCAACCTCCCCTGCAGTGCTGTGCATGAGTGACCCGCGAGGCTCCATCATAGACATTCAGCCAAACAGCAATAAATCATTTCATCTTTCATCTATTGTTATTGATGAATGGGCAATTATTTGTCATCTAATATGCTGGAAAATGATGACCTAAGAGACGGATCAACTTATTTTTTTCTCTCCGTCGCAACAATAGACAGGATTGATGGATTATATCCTTAAACTGTTATTACACTTTTAATGCCCCGCTCAGAATTGACAGCACTCTTCTTTCCCCTCTTTTTTTTCCAAATATAATTTCCATTGTAGAACAACTACGACTAGAGACGCAAGGCTCATATCCCATGTTCACACATACACACACACTCTTTATCAGGGCTTTGGCATGGCAGGCGGTGAGAGCGAAATGAACACGTTTAGTATTGCTTCAGAGAGATTCTACCTGACTGGCCTCGTGATTGCTGCTGCTGCTCCCCCCGTTGTAAAGTAAATGGCTTGTGTGCTGAGGCAAAACTGAAGTCATCACACTTCCCCTGACTGACTCCCTGTGAAAACGGCCCGCATGAAAGGCAGTGAGAGAGAGAGAGAGAGAGAGAGAGAGAGAGAGAGAGAGAGAGAGAGAGAGAGAGAGAGAGAGAGAGAGAGAGAGAGAGAGAGAGAGAGAGAGAGAGAGAGAGAGAGAGAGAGAGAGAGAGAGAGAGAGAGAGAGAGAGAGAGAGAGAGAGAGAAATAGACTCGGAGAAAGATACACTTGACCGATTATGGTTCAATTTTCCTCAATCAATCGCTGGACTCAGACGCTGGAAAATAAAAGGTTTGTTCCAGTTGCACTGAGAAAACTGTAGCATTGATCAATGATTTTAATCATTCAGTGATTAATTCACTTAACTGTTGTTGGTACTGTACACTTTCAGCAATTAAAAACAAGGTAGGCCTAGACCACACATAGCATGCCAAGCATGGATATGTTATCTAAAATGATGCCCATAATAGACCTCTAAATAAATACAGTGAATCCAGGGGCGACAAGAAATCAAGTTTGCTCTATTCATGGCATTTCTATCTGTAACGTTCAACAATGTTTGGCTGCTGAAACGTGGCCCAAGATTCAGGACAGAGACTAATCCTGCCTGTCCCCGAACGTGTTCACTTCCTGATGTCCTGATTTCCAAATGCAGAACATACTGTGTACTGTGCGCACACACACACACTGACACACACTCACACACACGTTGTTCAAATGGAACTTGTTTGATATGTTCGTGGAAAGCAATAGAAACCTTAGTAATCAGAAGCAAATTTTACATTTGTATGCACGGTGCAACTTTACATACACATTTGATGTTTTAACGAAAATAGAATATTGATTGGGAACCGCAGAGACTTGATCCTCTTTAATAATTAATAAAAGACTCCAGAGAGTGCAAAGTCGAAGGACTCGGTTCTCTCACACACACACACACACACACACACACACACACACACACACACACACACACACACACACACACACACACACACACACACACACACACACACACACACACACACACACACACACACACACACACACACACACACACACACACACACACACACACACACACACACACACACACACACACAGGCTGTTCTTGAGTAAAATACCTAGTTTATTAAAGATCAGCTGTACTGTGACTCTTTCACTACTGCTTCCACATAAATTACCCTTCTGGTATAAAGCTCATAATCAGAAGGAAGAGTGGACCAAAGCGCAGCTTGGAAAGTGTTCATGATATTTATTTACCAGAAACACTCAAACAAAAATAACAAATCCAAAACGAAAGCGAACAGTTCCGTCAGGCACAGACACTAAACATAAAATAACACCCCACAAAACCCAAACGGAAAATCACAACTTATATATGATCCCCAATCAGAGGCAACGATAGACAGATGCCTCTGGATGGGAACCACACTCGGCAACGAAATACAGAAAAACGAAATACAGAAATATCTCATTTACATACAGTAAATGTTTAAACCCCTGAGTCAATAAATGTTCAAATCACCTTTGGCTGTGATTACAGCTGTGAGTCTTTCTGGGTAAATCTCTAAGAACTTTTTACACCTGGATTGTACAATAATTGCACATTACTCTTTTTAGTTGTTTGATTGTTGATTTTATTTTTAAATGTATTTGTTTTATATTTATTTTAGGGATGGGTCAGCTGAATATTGCGGAAAGATTGTTGCTTCCATTGATGTAATTGTCTGCATCATTTCCAATCACCCATATATTATTGGGTTAAATATATACATGCATATACATACATACACGTACGTACCCATATACAGTTGAAGTCGGAAGTTTACATACACTTAGGTTGGGGTCATTAAAACTCGTTTTTCAACCGCTCCACACATTTCTTGTTAACAAACTATAGTTTTTTCAAGTCGGATAGGACATCTACTTAGTGCATGACACAAGTAATTTTTACAACAATTGTTTGCACACTGATTATTTCACTTATAATTCACTTAATCACAATTCCAGTGTGTCAGAAGTTTACATACACTAAGATGACCGTGCCTTTAAACAGCTTGGAAAATTTCAGAAAATTTTGAGTCAATTGGAGGTGTACATGTGGATGTATTTCAAGGCCTACCTTCAAACGCAGTGCCTCTTTGCTTGACATCGTGGGAAAATCAAAAGAAAACAGCCAAGACCTTTTTTAGACCTCCACAAGTCTGGTTCATCCTTGGGAGAAATTTCCAAATGCCTGAAGGTACCACGTTCATCTGAACAAACAACAGTACGCAAGTATAAACACCATGGAACCAAGCAGCCGTCAAACCACTCAGGAAGGAGACACGTTCTGTCTCCTAGATATGAACGTACTTTGGTGCGAAAAGTGCAAATCAATCCCAGAACAACAACAAAGGACCTTGTGAAGATGCTGGAGGAAACAGGTACAAAAGTATCTATAGTCACAGTAAAACGAGTCCTACATCGACATAACCTGAAAGGCCGCTCAGCAAGGAAGAAGCCACTGCTCCAAAACCGCCATAAAAAGCCAGACTACGGTTTGCAACTGCACATGGGGACAAAGATTGTACTTTTTGGAGAAATGTCCTCTGGTCTGATGAAACAAAAATAGAACTGTTTGGCCATAATGACCATCGTTATGTTTGTAGGAAAAAGGGGGAGGCTTGCAAGCCGAAGAACACCATCCCAACCGTGAAGCACGGTGGTGGCAGCATCATGTTGTGGGGTGCTGCAGGGGGACTGGTGCACTTCACAAAATAGATGGCACCATGAGGATAGGAAATTATGTGGATATATTGAAGCAAAATCTCAAGACATCAGTCAGGAAGGTAACGCTTGGTCACAAATGGGTGTTCCAAATGGACAATGACCCCAAGCATAATTCAAAGTTGTGGCAAAATAGATAAGGACAACAAAGTCAAGGTATTGGAGTGGCCATCACAAAGCCCTGACCTCAATCCTATAGAACATTTGTGGGCAGAACTGAAAAAGCGTGTGCAAGCAAGGAGGCCTACATCCTGACTCCGTTACACCAGCTCTGTCAGGAGGAATGGTACAAAATTCATCCAACTTATTGTGGGAAGCTTGTGGAAGGCTACCCGAAACGTTTGACCCAAGTTAAACAATTGAAAAGCAATGCTACCAAATACTAATTGAGTGTATGTACATTTCTGACTCACTGGGAGTGTGATGAATGAAATAAAAGCTGAAATAAATAGTTCTCTCTACTATTATTCTGACATTTCACATTCTTAAAATAAAGTGGTGATCCTAACTGACCTAATGACAGGGAATTTTTACTAGGATTAAATGTCAGGAATTGTGAAAAACTGAGTTTAAATGTATTTGGCTAAGGTGTATGTAAACTTCCGACTCAAACCCTTCCACCCTTCCCCCGATTGGAGTAAACTAATAAACAATAACATTTAGGCTTTTACATTCAGTTTATATATATTATACACATTTTACAGACACAATCTATTTTACAACAGTTATATTTAGTTTGTTTTTAGTCCTTCCTCTATTTCTGAAGACCATCCAGTTTGATTTCTATTTGAAACTGTGCTATTTCACAAAATTTCTGAACCTATATACATTTTACAGACCCCGTATGTTTTACATTGGTTATATTGTTATTAGTCCCACCCTTCAGCTCCATTCAACCCCTCCCATCTGTCTCTTAACACCATCAATGTTAACTGTGCCGTGATGCTTCACAAAAATACTGAACCTTTCTATTCTCATAGCTTCTACAGATTGTAAATTAAAGATAAAACATTTAGCTAAAGTAATTATTAAATTATTGATTGATTAACTATGACTTTTCAAATCACCCAGTATTGCTATCTGTAGCATTAGATCTAGGCAAATGTTGCAATTTTTCAGCCATTCCTGGACCTGTGACCAAAAACGAGCTACACGAAGGTAGTGCCAAAATAAAGGAACTTATGACTCTGTCTCCTCACAGTGAAATATGCAGAGCTGGGAAGATTGTATCCCCCATATACAGTGGGGCAAAAAAGTATCTAGTCAGCCACCAATTGTGCAAGTTCTCCCACTTAAAAAGATGAGAGAAGCCTGTAATTTTCATCATAGGGACACTTCAACTATGACAGACAAATTAGAAGAAAAAAAATCCAGAAAATCACATTGTAGGATTTTTAATGAATTTATTTGCAAATTATGGTGGAAAATAAGTATTCATAAAAAATGCTACAATGTGATTTTCTGGATTTATTGTTCTCATTTTGTCTGTCATAGTTGAAGTGTACCTATGATGAAAATTTACAGGCCTCTCTCATCTTTTTAAGTGGGAGAACTTGCACAATTGGTGGCTGCCAAAATACTTTTTTTTGCCCCATTGTATATATAACATTCAATGGGTTGCAATACTTTTGCGTAATAATTTAAATAGAACAATTTTAATTTTTGAATCCGGCGTGGTTTTGCGTGTCAATTTATAAATCATGTGCCATGGAATGGGTAAAATGGGTAAAATTTATTTGGCACAGCTGTTAATATTTGGTCCTGAAATTAAATTTGTATTTGTTTTTATTTATCACAATTTTTTTTACCATTTATGTCCTTGCACGGCCGACAGAAAAGTTCCTTACTTTTCCTCCCTTCAACTTGCATTTTTGTGGTAATGCTGCAATTAGTTGGTTGTAATTTTGGGAAGAGCAGACATTTCCATATGTCTGTGTTAGCTACATGTGTGACATAACTCCACAAGTCCTATTTGAGATAACTTTTCAAATGATACCTTTTTAAAATAATGTATCGAAAAATACATTTTTTATCAATTAGTATATTTGAGTTTAACCACAATATTTGTTGTATTATTTGTTCTGTCTTTTCAGGTGGATTAAACTGAAATTGCAACCCACTTTCTAAGGCTTGTTTAAAAAATAACGATATTTTGGAGCTGATTTCGTTTTCAAACAACCGAAAGTGAGCAGTTGTAATCTGAATAAATTCCTACCAATTTACTAGAGAACCAGTTTGAATTTATGTATAACTTTTGTATGACTGATGCCTTTAGTGAGAGGTCTAATGCTAGTCATATTCATACATAAATGGGCCCTTTTAATTTTGTCTGGCTTGCCATTCCAAATCAAATTGAATATTTTTTGTTGATGTAATTTAAAAAGCAGGTCACTAGGTGTAGGAAAAAACATAAGCAAATAGGTCAACTGTGATATGACTAAAGAGTTAATCAGGGTGGTTTTTCCACAAATAGAGAGGTATTTTCCTTTCCATGGTAGCAAGATCTCATCTATTGTTGTTGATCATTACAAATAGACAGCCATTTTCAAGTCTTGCCATAGATTTTCAAGACAATTTAATTAAAAACTGTAACTAGTCCACTCAGGATCATTTAATGTCATTTTGGTAAGCAACTCCAGTGCATATTTGGCCTTGTGTTTAAGGTTGTTGTCCTGCTGAAAGGTGAATTTGTCTCCCAGTGCCTGTTGGAAAGCAGACTGAACAAGGTTAAATATTAAACTCTGCAACTGTTTTAAAGTCACCATTGGCCTCATGGTGAAATCCCTGCGCGGTTTTGTTCCTCTCCGGCAACTGAGTTAGGAAGGACGCCAGTATTGTTGTAGTGACTGGGTATATTGATACACCATCCGAAGTGTAATTCATAACATCCCCATGCACAAAGGGATATTCAATGTCTGTGTTTTTCTTCTTCTACCCATCTACCAATAGGTGCCCTTCTTTGCAAGGCATTGGAAAACCTCCCTGATCTTTGTGGTTAAGTATGTGTTTGAAATTCACTGCTCGACTGAGGGACCTTACAGATAATGGTATTTGTGGAGTACAGAGATGAGGTAGTCATTACACAAAAATCATGCTAAACACTATTATAGCACACAGAGTGAGTCCATGCAACTTATTATGTGACTTGTTAAGCAAATTTGTACTCCAGAACTTATTTAGGCTTGCCATAACAAAGGGATGAAAACTTGAATGAATTTGTTTTAAAAAATACTAAAAACATTATCCACTTTGACATTGTGGTGTATTGTGTGGAGGCCAATAACACAACATCTCAATTTAATCCATTTTAAATGCAGGATGTAACAACAACATGTGGGGAAAGTCAAGGGTTGTGAATACTTTCTGAAGCTACTGTATATATCCTCTCTCTGGGATCAAGATGAGGAAGGATGCCTTGTACCCACTTTTATTATTCTTTGTATATTTTGGTTTTTGGAGTTTTATGAGCACTTATTAAACAACTCCGTTTATACCAAGTTCGTTCTCCTGTGCCTGACTTCCCTGCCACCAACACGCACCCATTACAGGAGTAGCTTACCAAGACTACATTGAATGTTCCTGAGGGGCTTAGAGTAGTTACAGTTTTGACTTAAACCTCTTAGAGACTTTCCCAGAAAGATTCACAGCTGTAATCACTGCCAAAAGGTGATTCTAACATGTATTGACTCAGGGGGTTGAATACTTATCTAATCAAGATATATTAGTGTTTTATTGTTGATTAAAAAAACATCATATAAATATAATTTTTCTTCCACTTTGACACAGAGTATTTTGTGTAGATCGTTGACCAAGGGGGAAAACAAGGGGGAAAACAGAGATAGTTCATTTACCAAACAAGAAACTCCAGCCGATTCAAACTCTCAAGTAAATAGAAATAAATAGCCTACTTGTAGTAAGTATAGCAGCACTTACCACTCTGAAATATGTGTGATTTCATTCTCGCTGGTTCAGCTGTAGCCTACATCAGAGTTCATCTTGCCTTGTCTCAATCAAAAAGTAGCATATCAAAGTTCCTGTAAATACAAACTTTATTTTGTAGCCGAGTGACAACAAAGTTTCCAAAACATGAGCCCCATATATTCAGAAATGTAACTTCATCCAAATTCAAATAAAAGTTAAAACAATGTGATTCTTACCATAAACACACAGGGGCAGGTCGGTCATAGGTGTCTGATAACGTATCCCTACAGAGCTCGCCTTCATGTACACAGTTAATAACAGTAGGTACAGTTATGTTAACAGTAAGGCTCCGTCTTAGTGCATGACATTGGATAAGTGTTCGAGTTAAGGACGCTGCAAATGACTGTATCCGATGTTGGAAGGTATGTCCGTAATCAGTAGATGGTTCTGATTAGGAAATCCTAATTTGCGTCCCCAAGCAGTGGGCCCCCCAAAAAAATATTACATCCAATTGTTAGATGCTACCACCCCCTTCAAATCAAAACCAAACATGGGATGTCAACGTTCTGCGTCCGATGCTCCATTTTACTTCTTGTCTACTTCCTGTCTGTGGCAGCATGGTGGCCATATTGCGAGGCTGATTAGCTAGGAGATACAGGTGTGAAGCACAGACAGGTGTGCACGCGAAGCGAGAACACAACATGGAATCCATGTTTGCTTTTGATTCGGAGGGGGTGGTAGCATTGCCAAGCAGCTACAGCCAGGCATGGGTTGGCAAATATCTCGCCAGGTGGGTGGGTATATGTTATAATACTAGACCAAAGATCCAATTGGATCTAGAAAATTGGGCTCGGGCAAACTGAAAGATCCGCCATTTTGCAAAATATAGGAATAAGGGTGTGCCTATGTGCTACCATATAGCTACATTAAAAACCTGTTATGGCTGCAACCCCGATACCGGGATCGATATGACAACTACCAGTGAAAACAAATAAGCCATGTGTTTTTTCTATGCATTCTGCCATTTGTCATACCTGTGTGGACAGAAGGCCTAAACATAGGATTCGTGAGGGTGTTGTTTGTGAGTGAGCAGAGTAGCCCATCGCTTTGCTTTGTGCCACACTTCTAATGTAGGCTGCTTGATCTACTTTAGATATAGCTGCTACCAGAACCACATTATAGAAAAGAATATAGCCTAAATATATGACCGTGAGTGGAATTAAACTGAGATTCCACTAGATGTCAGTGATAACACATTTACTAGAAGCCAATTCAATCAACTGTTCTACTCATTTAAAATAGCCATCAGAGGGCAGCATTGCATTTTGTACTCTATAGAAGATCAAAGACTATATCCCAACCTGAATCACCTCTCTTGATGTTAAAATAGGGTCCTTCCTCAAATTGCCTTGGCACTGAACCAACTATGTACTGATGTACTGTACTCTTGGATGGGCAAAAGACTACCTATAAACATAGCCATTGTCACGTTCTGACCTTAGTTCTTTTGTTATGTCTTTGTTTTAGGATGGTCAGGGCGTGAGTTGGGTGGGTTGTCTATGTTAGTTTTTCTATGATTTTCTATTTCTGTGTTTGGCCTGGTATGGTTCTCAATCCGAGGCAGCTGTCAATCGTTGTCCCTGATTAGAACCATATTTAGGGAGCCTGTTTTCTATTGTGTTTCGTGGGTGATTGTTTTCTGTTTTCTGTTGTGTGTCTGCACCAGCCAGAACTGTTTTCGGTCGTTTCGCTTTGGTATTTTTGTTATTTCCGTGTTCATTCTAATAAATATGGACACATACCACGCTGCACCTTGGTCCTCACCTTCTTCCACCAACAACGGCTGTTTACAGCCATCTCTCTGCTTGCGTGGGCGGGCACTAGGTACTATAGATCCATTCACATCGCTATATGAAAGAAGAGAAAATGCCCAGAGGCTTTATCTGTTATATGAAAATTCTATAAATTCCTATGATTCATACAGGATATTCAAGAGGCCAGTGCTTTGTCGTTCGGTAGTAGGGAGCAAAGCTAAAAGCTTCTCAGGGTTAAATCTGGAGATAGAGAGATGGCTTGGTGCTTTCGAAGGTAACATTTTATGTTGACATTCAGTAATAAACCATTTATAAGGCCGTTATAATAGTTATATCATTCATTACCCCCACATTTATAAACAATTTACTAATCATTCATACTGTTTTTGCGATCCCTAATCTAAAGTGAGCGCTGTTTGTACTTTATAAATGCTTTGTAAATATTTTGAGTGACCTGTGTAATTTCTCACAGAACTTATGGACATGCCAATGGTAGACATTCCAGCAGTACCTGATGCTCCTTAAAGACATGCTCTGGAACTTTGGCGTTTTTTTAAACATCCAGCTTTGGGCTGGATGTGTCAATGTGTAGTTACATTTACATTACATTTAAGTCATTTAGCAGACGCTCTTATCCAGAGCGACTTACAAATTGGTGCATTCACCTTATGACATCCAGTGGAACAGCCACTTTACAATAGTGCATCTAAATATTTTAAGGGGGGGGGGGTTCATACTGTACATGCATAATCTATGAGCAGAATTACTGTTTTACCATAATTAGGCATGACATCTCTAGTTTGAAAGTAACTGTTTTTCTGGAAGCTATGCTGCTCCATTTTCCCTAAATTCTCCCCCCGATGTGGGCCAGCACAGTAATTAAAATTCTAGCAAAATGAGCTTCAGCCACTTGCCATGTGAGTGACAGCTAGCAAGAGGCATGCACAGCAGAGCGAGCGAGAGAGAGCGATGACGTGGTGCTCATATCTGCACATACAGGTATGTGAAGTAGTATGCATATTTCGGGGACCACTTTTGGCTTTACGAGAGCTACTTTCAGAACTGCGGTCTAGAAAGTATACAACAGTACCGGAGAATCTCTTTAATGTCGCAAAATGGCCCAGAACATGGTAATTTGGTAAAAGAATAAGCAGGATATTTAAGGAAATATATTGAACATTTTAAATAAATGTGTGAATAACTAGCTTACTAACATTTACACATGTGGGAGTCAAACTGTTCGTAAATGCCTTAGAAATGTATTACTGAACGTTAATATAATGTGTTACCCTTTTGAAACTATTTTGACATTTGAGTGGATTAGTAGAGGCATGGGGACATACTATACATTTGGAACCCTATGGCTTAGTGCCTTGTCAACAGAATCAAGCACGAGATGGCATTTAGGGTGATGGCATCTATGGTACTGATGCCAGCAATACTCCTGTTGCCATCTCCATAGAAATAGAATGATTCTAATTCTATGGCCAGCTCACTTCCCATCTGATTTGGGATTCAGACGGTGTGGCACGGGGATGGTCAGAATGGTGAAGCCAGCACTGCGTCTCATGATGAAATGAATAGTAGGATCAGAGAGAGAGAGAGAGAAAGAGAGAACCCAGACCAAGGGCAACCGATGAGCTCATTCTGGCTGGAGTGGGAGGAGCCCAGGGCATAATTTATCTTGTGCATGACATCACCACTAGCCAATCGGCTGCTCTCACCCCGGCTGGGGACATCCATTTACTGTACTGTAGACTCCAAATGTAATATCTTGGGTTTTTTCATCCTTTCTGTGTCAGATAATGAGGGAAATAACAGTGAAAAGTAGAAATAGATCGGCATCCTGCTCTGCAGAGACATTTAAACTCGTCAAACCAGTAAAAACTATGTTAAACAAGTTTTAGTTTGGAAAACCAGGCAAACAGGGCCCATATGAAATGACACTGTGTAAACAGCAACAGGAGGCATCTTTAATCCTTCACCGTTGAGCTGAAAATGAGAAAGGGGCCTCACACACACACACGCACACACCTCATCATTCATACTGTTGTTGGTATCGGATTCCTAGAGTGACAGGCCTCAAGGTCTCACCCTCTCAGGGGGACGATGGGGTGACCCAAGGTCTCTTTCTGTTTAAAAAAAAAATCTCGGGAACAAGAAGAATGTGTGTGCAAGCAAAGAAGCTCTCCACACTCACACACCCAGCTCCCCATTGAACCCCCTGCCCTCCTGCAGCAACTTAATAGCCGCACATTCTTCTGTCAATCAAAGCTAGGTTTATTTTGCCTCGACATCGCTGTGTACCTTGGTATCAGCGCTTTCCAAAATAGGACCGGAAATGACTGTGACGAGAAAGAGGAGATCTGTGGCCTAAAGGCTTCTTTGAACAGAATGTAAATATAAAGTGACAGAGGGAAAAACACAGGGAGCCTTGACCCTGGTGGCATAAACGTGGTGTTGTCATATAAGATGTCTATCAGGCTGGGGTGTTGTTTTAGTGGAGACAGTCCCATCTGTGGCTATAAAAACCTCCTATACAATGACGTACACCCCAAAAGGCAGGGACACAGTGGCTAAGAGCCCATCAGAGTAGCCAGTCTTGTCCTACACTTGAAGAGAAGGGTTCATACAGTTCAACGGTTGAGACATTTAAAACCCATTTAAAACCAGTACTGACCACATTGTCAGTGTCACATTACAGAGCAGGCCTTACATACACATCCCAGTCAAGGTGATATTCTTAAACAGCAGTCAGTGAGGTGTTATAAATGACAACCAGCCATGTGCTGTCCTCATTACCGCTACCATTTAAATCCTTCAAAGACACGGTTACATGAGGTCACCCCTCATACACTGTACCCCTTACCCCCCCCCCCATACACTGTACCCCTTACCCCCCCTCATACACTGTACTCCTTATGGGGTCGTTTGTGTGTGTTTCTCATTGGGCACGGACGTCAATTCAACGTCTATTCCACGCTGGTTCAACGTAATTTCATTGAAATGACGTGAAACAATGTTGATTCAACCAGTGTGTGCCCAGTGGGGTGTGTGTGTGTGTGCTTCACACTGTTCGACACTGACAGGGAGCAGCGGGACTCAGAGAGTGGCCATGTAGTGATGTAAGCTGGCTGAGAGCCAGCAGAAAGGGTTGCGTGTGAGGATGATGCATGGTGCCTGCCTGACTTGTTGGCCGGGGTGTCGGGGTTCAGGGGGCAGGATCTGTAGCGGCAGTGGGGGACTAGGGGGGGGTTAGGCGTTTGTGTCTGTTGAAAATAGTTTCTGCCTCTCAACAACAACATTCACGGGACACAAAGGGACATGGAGGGACATCCGAGAACCAGGACATCTAAACACAGGTCCTTCAACGACACCCCGGCCTCTTACTATGACACATACACTCTCTGATTCCCTTCCAATTGTTATTGCAACTAACCGCAGAAACATCCAGTACATACAGGTTGAGTCCCAAAATCGCACCCTACTCCCTATATCCCTCAAACTCGACTCTGGACGTCAAATCCAGTTCCACTGCAATTTTCCATTGTTCTCCTCTAATCAGGGACTGATTTAGACCTGGTACACCAGGTGTGAGCAATTCATCATCAGGTAGAAGAGAAAACCTGCAGGCTCTTCTTACCTCGTAGGGTCAGAGTTGAACACCTCTGCCCTATATAGTGCACCACTTTTGAGCAGGGCCCAACGGGAGGAACAGTGTGTGTGGTTTCTCCTGCAGGTCAAAAAACATTAACGTTGTTTAATTTCAGCACGTCACATTGTTTTCACCACTGACTGGTGGATTGCTGTTGATGATGTCTGATGGGATGTGTTGTGGCAGTGTTGGGAGAAACTGGTCGGTCCTACTGAATTGTCTACAAGGCCACTCTTGATCACTAGCAGCACACGGTACAGAACTTGCAGTGTTTTTATGTATTATATTTAACATTTATTTAACTAGGCAAGTCAGTTAACCTCCACAGGATGGGTGGGTCCCTCACGGGACGGTTGAGCTAACGTAGGCTAATGCAATTAGCATGAGGTAGTAAGTAACAATATATCGCAGGATATAGACATATCTAATATTGGCAGAAAGCTTAAATTCGAACAACATCTAACAGCACGGTCCAATTTACAGTAGCTACTACAGTGAAAGATGCATTCACCTTATGACATCCAGTGCTGCTGCTACAGTGAAAGAATACCATGTTACAACCCCCCCTTGGGTTGTACCGTGTCGGAGATCTTTGTGGGCTATACTCGGCCTTGTCTCAGGATGGTAAGTTGGTGGTTGAAGATTTCCCTCTAGTGGTGTGGGGGCTGTGCTTTGGCAGAGTGGGTGGGGTTATATCCTTCCTGTTTGGCCCTGTCCGGGGGTGTCCTCGGATGGGGCCACAGTGTCTCCTGACCCCTCCTGTCTCAGCCTCCAGTATTTATGCTGCAGTAGTTTATGTGTCGGGGGGCTAGGGTCAGTTTGTTTATCTGGAGTACTTCTCCTGTCCTATTCGGTGTCCTGTGTAAATCTAAGTGTGCGTTCTCTAATTCTCTCCTTCTCTCTTTCTTTCTCTCTCTCGGAGGACCTGAGCCCTAGAACCATGCCCCAGGACTACCTAACATGATGACTCCTTGCTGTCCCCAGTCCACCTGGCCATGCTGCTGCTCCAGTTTCAACTGGCCTGGGCCCTAGGACCATGTCCCAGGACTACCTGACATGAGGACTCCTTGCTGTCCCCAGTCCACCTGGCCATGCTCCTGCTCCAGTTTCAACTGTTCTGCCTTACTATTATTCAACCATGCTGGTCATTTATGAACATTTGAACATCTTGGCCACGTTCTGTTATAATCTCCACCCGGCACAGCCGGAAGAGGACTGGCCACCCCACATATGCTCTCTAATTCTCTCTTTCTTTCTCTCTCTCGGAGGACCTGAGCCCTAGGACCGTGCCCCAGGACTACCTGACATGATGGCTCCTTGCTGTCCCCAGTCCACCTGACTGTGCTGCTGCTCCAGTTTCAACTGTTCTGCTTTATTATTATTTGACCATGCTGGTCATTTATGAACATTTGAACATCTTGGTCATGTTCTGTTATAATCTCTACCCGGCACAGCCAGAAGAGGACTGGCCACCCCACATAGCCCGGTTCCTCTCTAGGTTTCTTCCTAGGTTTTGGCCTTTCTAGGGAGTTTTTCCTAGCCACCGTGCTTTTACACCTGCATTGTTTGCTGTTTGGGGTTTTAGGCTGGGTTTCTGTACAGCACTTTGAGATATCAGCTGACGTACGAAGGGCTATATAAATAAATTTGATTTGATTTGATTTGATTTGATTTATTGTTTGATGAGAGTGCACAGTTATGAACTTAAAAAGTTATTAATGAACCAAGTAGGTACATTTGGGCAGTCTTGATGCAACATTTCGAACGGAAATGCAATCGTTCATTGGATCAGTCTAAATCTTTGCACATACACTGCTGTCATCTAGTGGCCAAAATCTAAATTGCGCCTGGGCTGGAATAATACAATTTGGCCTTTCTCTTGCATTTCAAAGATGATGGTAAAAAAAACATTATTTTTTTATCTTTTACCAGATCTAATGTGCTATATTCTCCAACATTAATTTCACACTTCCACAAACTTTAAAGTGTTTCCTTTCAAATAGTATCAATAATATGCATATCCTTGCTTCAAGTCCTGAGCTACAGGCAGTTAGATTTGGGTATGTCATTTTAGGTGAGAATTGAAACAAAGGGGTGGAATCTTTCAAGAACAAATTCTTATTTACAATGATGGCCTACCCCGGCCAAACCCAGAAGACACTGGGCCAATTGTGCACCGCCCTATGAAACTCCCAATCACAGCCAGATGTGATACAGCCTGGACTTGAACCAAGGACTGTAGTGACACCTCTCACACTGAGATGCAGTGCCTTAGACCACTGTACCACTCATGAGCCCACTGAGCTGCTCTCCTGAATCTTTGAATCTTTATCTTCTGACGTCTACTGAAGCTGGTGGACGGTTGTAGAGCTATATCGTCGGATGAGCAGCTTGATATCATCCCCAATAAATCCCATGTTAGAACTATGGCTCTAGATAGAACAACACCATTGGATTTCTACCCCAATAAAGAACTGTCCCAGCAGTAGATTCTCTTCAGATAAAAAATCACAAGGCTCTGAACCTGTTTCGGTGATGAGAGATGGCAGCAATGGCAGGTTGGGTCTAATGCATTGGCTGAAGTGGTGCCAGTGATACAGATTAAGGAATGAGTCCCAAATGCCCCCCATCCCCTATCCCCTATCCCCACCTACCCTCCAGTCCTCCTACCCCTTTACCCCCACCCCTAATACCCTTGGATGATTCCATGCCCTTTAAGTCAGTACATTGTGTACCATGTCGCTCTTCCTAAAATAGAGCCAGGACCCAGCCCTGGATAATGGTCCCGCCAAGAGCTCCTGGACAGCCACATTAATTACAGAAACAAATGGATCTCATCACCAACCACAATTGCGTTCGTCCCACTGGGCACAGATGTCAATTCAACATTGGTTCAACATAATATCTTTGAAATTACATTGCCCGGTGGGGAGTGTTTCACACTGACAGGGCACAGCAGGACTCAGAGAGTGGCCATGTAGTGATGTAAGCAGGCAGGGAACCAGCAGAGCAGGTGGTGTGTGATTACAGTGCATTACATTTGACATTTTTTTTTTACATTTGTTATTTTGCAGACACGCTTATCCAGAGCAACTTACAGTAGTGAGTGCATACATTCTGTTTTTTTCCTACTGGTCCCCCTGGGGAATTTCACAACCCTGGCATTGCAGGCCCTATGCTCTACCAACTGAGCCACATGGGACCATGGTGCCTCACTGACTGATTTGTTGGCCAGGATAATGGGGTAGGATCTGGAGCGGCACTGGGCGGCTAGGGCCGTTGGGGGTTTGTGTTTATTGAAAATAGTCCCTATAACCCCCCAGCCTGCTACACACACACACACACACACACACACACACACACACACACACACACACACACACACACACACACACACACACACACACACACTCTCACACTCTCACTCCTGAACGGGTTGCTGGTTCATCAGCATTTCCGATCATGATTTTTCTGGCCCAGGCGAGGAATGCTCAGGCTATTTCTGCCTCCAACAACAACATGCATGAGGCTCGAAGGGACATGGAGAGACATCAGAGAACCAGGACATCTAAACACAGGGCCTGCAAGAACCCCCTGACCTCTTAATGTATCACGACACACATACACTGAGTGTACGAAGCATTAGGAACACCTGCTCTTTCCATGACATATACTGACCAGGTGAATCCAGGTGAAAGCTACGATCCCTTATTGTGGTCACCTGTTAAATCGACTTCAATCAGTGTAGATGAAGGGGAGGAGGCAGGTTGAAGAAGGATTTTTAAGCTTTGAGACAACTGAGACATGGATTTGTATGTGTGTGATTCAGAGGGTGAATGGGCAAGACAAAATGTTGAGGTGCCTTTGAACTGGGTATGGTATCAGGTGCCAGGCACACCGGTTAGTGTCAAGAACTGTAACGCTGCTGGGTTTTTCATGCTCAACAGTTTCCTGTGTGTTTCAAGAATGGTCCAGCACTGAAAGGCCATCCAGCCAACTTGACACAACTGAGGGAAGCATTGGAGTCAACATGGGCCAGCATCCCTGTATAACGCTTTCCACAACTTGTAGTGTCCATGCCCCGACGAATTGAGGTTGTTCTGAGGACAAAAGGGATTGCAACTCAATATTAGAAAGGTTCCTAATGTTTTGTACACTCAGTCTATATAGTGCACTTCGTTTGAGTGAGCAGTGTGTGTGTTTTCTCCTGCAAATCAAAAAGCATTACCGTTGTTTAATTTCAGCACGTCACATTGTTTTCACCACTGACTGGTGGATTGCTCTTGATGACGTCTAATGGGATGTGTTGTGGCAGTGTTGGGAGAAACTTGTCGGTCCTGCTGAATTCTACAAGGCCACTCTTGATCACTAGCAGCACACGGTACAGAACCTGTAGTGTTTCCACTGAATCTTTATCTTCTGACGTCTACTGAAGCTGGTGGACGGTTGTAGAGCTATATCGTCGGATGAGTAGATTGATATCATCCCCAATAAATCCCATGTTAGAACTATGGCTCTAGATAGAACAACAACATTGGATTTCTACCCCAATAAAGAACTGTCCCAGCAGTAGATTCTCTTCAGGTAAAAAGTCTCTGAACCTGTTGCTGTAATGTGAGATGGCAGCAATGGCAGGTCTGTTCGTAATGCATTGGCAGTAGTTGTGCCAGTACCACAAATTAAGGAATTAGTCCCTAATGTCTCCCAATCCCCTCTACCCTTATACCCACCTACCCTCCAATACCCCTACCCCTGCACCACCCTGCACCCCTACCCACTTTAACCCCACCCATAACCCATTAACCCCACCCGTACCCCCCCCCCTGGATGATTAGAATTCCATGCACTTTAATACAGTACATTGTGTACCATGTAGCTCTTCCTAAAGTAGACCCAAGACCCAGCCCTGGATAATGGGCCCACCAGGAGCTCCTGGACAGCTACATTAATTCCGGAAACAAATGCATCTCATCACAAACCCCAATTCATAGACGCAGCATGCGTTACAGGCTAAGCTAGGCTGTACCATGTTTGAAGCAGTGGTGACAGGCTAGGCACATTAGTGTGGGCAGGGTGTGTGTGTGTGTGTGTGTGTGTGTGTGTGTGTGTGTGTGTGTGTGTGTGTGTGTGTGTGTGTGTGTGTGTGTGTGTGTGTGTGTGTGTGTGTGTGTGTGTGTGTGTGTGTGTGTGTGTGTGTGTGTGTGTGTGTGTGTGTGTGTGTGTGTGTGTGTGTGTGTGTGTGTGAGAGAGAGTCCCACTACAGATTAAAAAGCATTACCGTTGTTTAATTTCAGCACGTCACATTGTCTTCACCACTGACAATCCAATGGATTGCTCTTGAGGATGTCTGATGGGATGTGTTGTGACAGTGTTGGGAGAAACTTGTCGGTCCTGCTGAACTGTCTAACAAGGCCACTCATTATCACTCATTATCACATGCAACACACAGGACATCTTCTGACGTCTACTGAAGATGGTGGACGGTTCTAGAGCTATATCTTCGGATGACTAGCTTGATATCATCCCAAATAAATCCCATTTTAGAACTATGGCTCTATATAGAAAAACAACATTGGGTTTCTACCCCAATAAAGAACTGTCCCAGCAGTCGATTCTCTTCAGATAAAAAGTCTCTGAACCTGTTGCTGTGTTGCTGTGATGGAGCTCCCGAGTGGCACAGCGGTCTAAGGCACTGCATCTTGGTGCTAGATGCGTCACTACAGACCCTGGCTTGATTCCATGCTGTATCGCAACCAGCCGTGATTGGGAGTCCCATAAGGCAGCGCACAATTGGCCCAGCATTGTTAGGGTTTGGCCATTGTAAATAAGAATTTGTTCTTAACGGACTTGCCTAGTTAAATAAAGTTTTTTTTTAATTATTTACAAAAAAAAGTGCAGGTCAGGTTGTAAGGATTTGTCAGAAGTGGTGCCAGCTCTACCGATTGAGGAATTAGTCCCAAATGACACCCTATACCCACCTATCCTCCCTAACCCTGCACACGCTGCAACATTTTCTCCCTCTCAAATAGCACTACTTTTGACCTATGAATAGGGTGTCATTTAGGATGCAGATTAAGTCAGATCAGCAGAGAAACACCTGATCCGTCACCCTACAACACCCAGGTTTCATCCCAAATGGCACCGTATTCCCTTTATAGTGCACTACTATTTACCAGGGCCTCATGGACCATCCAACCCTGGTCAAAAGTAATGCACCACGAGGGAATATAATGCTATTTGGTACACATCTCCCAGTTGGGTCCACAGGTCTCTGTGTAAGTACAAAGTGCTTATCCTCATATTTTAAACCTATAATAAGTGGGCTGTTGTGTGGTTTTGTGTATTTTTGCAGCTTTGTCACAGCAGCTGCTGTGGCTCCCTTTGAGGGCCCAACTAAAACATGCATGGATGCCTTACTGCAGAGTAGGAGCACATGTAACTCACTACGGCACAGATTCATTACATGGCATTTAGATTTTACAGATCAGTCTCTCTGGATAAGACTTACAATCAGTGCTTTCAAGTAAAGTAGGAAAAACAACCAATGAGCATGATCAAGAAGAAGACCTAGTCTCTGCTAGGTAAAGCCCCGCCTTTATCTCAGCTCACTGGTCACCATAGCAGCACCCACACATAGCACGTGCTCCAGCAGGTATATTTCACTGGTCACCCCCAAAGCCAATTCCTCCTTCGGCCGCCTTTCTTTCCAGTTCTCTGCTGCCACATGACTGGAACGAACTTCAAAAATCACTCAAGCTGGAGACTCAAATCTCCCCCACTAGCTTTAAGCACCAGCTGTCAGAGCAACTCACAGATCACTACACCTGTACATAGCCCATCTGTAAATATCCCATCAAACTACCTCATCCCCATACTGTTATTTATTTTGCTCCTTTGCACCCCAGTATCTCTACTTGCACACTCATCTTCTGCACATTTATCACTCCAGTGTTTATTGCCAATTATTTATATACAGTGCCTTGCGAAAGTATTCGCCCCCCTTGAACTTTGCGACCTTTTGCCACATTTCAGGCTTCGAACATAAATCAAAAACTGAAAAATTGGGCATGCAAAATTATTCAGCCCCTTTACTTTCAGTGCAGCAAACACTCTCCTGAAGTTCAGTGAGGATCTCTGAATGATCCAATGTTGACCTAAATGACTAATGATGATAAATACAATCCACCTGTGTGTAATCAAGTCTCCGTATAAATGCACCTGCACTGTGATAGTCTGCAAAAGACCTGAGACTGGGATGGAGATTTGTCTTCCAACAAGACAATGATCCAAAACATAAAGCAAAATCTACAATGGAATGGTTCAAAAATAAACATATCCAGGTGTTAGAATGGCCAAGTCAAAGTCCAGACCTGAATCCAATCGAGAATCTGTGGAAAGAACTGAAAACTGCTGTTCACAAATGCTCTCCATCCAACCTCACTGAGCTCGAGCTGTTTTGCAAGGAGGAATGGGAAAAAAATTCAGTCTCTCGATGTGCAAAACTGATAGAGACATACCCCAAGTGACTTACAGCTGTAATCGCAGCAAAAGGTGGCGCTACAAAGTATTAACTTAAGGGGGCTGAATAATTTTGCACGCCCAATTTTTCAGTTTTTGATTTGTTAAAAAAGTTTGAAATATCCAATAAATGTCGTTCCACTTCATGATTGTGTCTCACTTGTTGTTGATTCTTCACAAAAAAATACAGTTTTATATCTTAATGTTTGAAGCCTGAAATGTGGCAAAAGGTCGCAAAGTTCAAGGGGGCCGAATACTTTCGCAAGGCACTGTATATATTGTAATTATTTAGCCACTATGGCCTTACCTCCCTTATCCTACCTCATTAGCACACACTGTATATATACTTTTTCTATTGTATTATTGACTGTATGATTGTTATTCCATGTGTAACTCTGTGTTGTTGTTTGTGTCGCACTGCTTTGCTTTATTTTGTCCAGGTCGCAGTTGTAAATGAGAACTTGTTCTCAACTAGCCTACCTGGTTAAATAATAATACAAAAATAAAAAGGAATGTAAATCCATCTTCAAAACTAGCAACCAACTGCAACATCAGTGCTACTAAGAGTGAAGGAAAAGACACGTAACATTATAATAATAAATGTAATTTATCCAAACTAACTTACTGTCATGTGTGCATACATTTGACATATGGGTGGTCCCAGTAATCAAACACACTATCCTGGCATTGCAAGCACCATTCTCTACCAACTGAGCTACGGAGGACCCATTCCCCATCAGAATAGGCTGTTTCGTAGGAAAGGATTTGTCTCTGATATTAACCTGAGCTGTTAGCCCCATGAGGACGGGGAATACGTATAACAACAACAGCAACAACAAATGTGTTGAACGAACAGGGTAATTCATGGAGCTGCTGTGTTGTGTTTTCCCCTCCCTGTAACTCTTGTTACCCACCTCTCGCTCTCTGTCTTAATTCAAGTGGCTTCATTTGTTGTCAAATCAGGATCATTATAATCTACTGTCTAATTGACTCTGTAATTAGAAGAGGTAATTTCATAAATCAAGTTCCCTTATTAACTTGTGTGCAAAACAAAGTTATTACCCAAATGCCCATGATGAAAATGTATAAATGATTTAGATAACGATATGAAGTGAAGTCAACAGTAGTATTGTAGTAATATATAACAATAGCTTCCGTAGTGCAGCTTACAAAGAGGGCCTTTAACTGTGCTTTCATTTGGTCTAAATGCTAGGACAGTTATAGGCTCACCAAGGGCACTTAAATCTAGAATCTGCAGTTGCTGCATCCATTTTTTGACTTAATTATAACCATTGATTCTTAAAGATTATAAGCACCTCATGAGCATAGTTCATCTGTCAAACCCCATCAGAACCCACAATATAAGCTTGTTTTACTCCAATATTTGTAAACAACATAAATGTAAAAAAAATAATAATAAAGTATAGCCTCAAAACATGGTTAAAACTATAATTTTGATATCATGGATGGTCAGTGCCTATATCCATAGCACTGTCTATGAATTTGAGAGTGGCTACATTTATCCAGTCCCATCCCTCAGCTTTTGATCAAAACAGAGGCGGGGTGTCCGCTTTGTTATTGTTCCAACTCCGGATTCTAGCTTTAAGTTCTGAAGCAAACATAATGGTGGCCTGTCTACACATGGTGTCAGAAGTGGGACTCGAACCAATACCTTACCAATACACTGACTTGCAGTTCCAGTGATAACATGTCAGGAGTGGGACTCGAACCAATACCTTACCAATACACTGATTTGCAGTTCCAGTGATAACATGTCAGGAGTGGGACTCGAACCAATACCTTACCAATACACGAACTTGCAGTTCCAGTGATAACATGTCAGGAGTGGGACTCGAACCAATACCTTACCAATACACTGACTTGCAGTTCCAGTGATAACATGTCAGGAGTGCCCACATAGACCCTCATGATGAAGGGTTTTCCATGTTCGGACTGAAGCCAGAGCACAAAAAGTGGTGTGCACTGGCTTCAAGCCAATGACGTGGGTAAGCCACTAGGCCTATTCTGATTGTTTATATGATCAATGTCTCTATTTTGACTTTTGAAATATGAAAGACAGAGGAAGATATGCAAGGCTTGCTCAGCCACTCTGATCATTTTGGCAGAGTCACTCAGGTTGTTATTGATCTCAACCGCCATGCCAAGATAACAACTGCTGCAAGTGGACCTGATTGAAAGCACAAGTCTCCGGTAGTGATTATTTTGCTCTCAAAACGAAGAAGCTCTTCATCAGTATCCTTATCCCTTCTCTGTGGAAACTTGGCTGTAGGCCAGCGGCTGACCAGTGAATGCGTCCCAAATAGCACTCTATTCCCTATATAGCACAATACTTTTGACAAGGGCCCATAGGGCTCCATTTCAGATTCAGACTGTGGCTCTTGTACTGTTTTATTTTTACCGAACAGACAGCTCTAAAACACACATTTCACATCCCAGACCCGTCGTCTAGGCTATTTGTTGGATGAGGGAGAGAGTTTTCAGTCCTGTGAAATATGTATGTGATAATGCAAGAGAAGCCAGTGTTTGGAGGATATACTAGCACAGGTGTTGTTAGGCCCAGACAAAATCAAGGACCAGCAAACTGTGTCAATATATCCTCCAAACATGGGCTTTGAGGGCATTATCACTTTTATACAACCAGTTACCAACATCTTCAAATAATGATTGACATATTTTCAGAAATGTTACTTTGATGAATTTATTGATACTATTTCATCCTTCCACAAGATATGTTTCCGACACAAATCTAAGGTTGCTACCCAAGCCGTCTGGTTTCTAATTCTGTCGGTTCAGTTGCCAGAGACACGACCCAGTTGTTAAGTCTTCTTGTTCTGTATCTATGGACGCGACCCAGTCGTTCGTATTTAAATGTTCTATTGCCAAAGTTCTTATCCCTTGCTTGCTAGCTAGCCAGCTATGGCTAACTTGCAGTCACGTCAAACAGTGCAGACAGAGTAACAACAAAGTAAGTTGTTTTCTAGTGACATTTATTTTGGTACCTCCATGACAATGAGCTGATGATGGCCGATTTCACATCGCAAAGAAAATGTGCTCTCTGGTCAGGACACTGTTGTTCAGAGGAGCGAGCCAACAACACAGCTAGCACGAACTGCTACTTCAAACTGAAACTGGAAAGACCTGTTTCCTACTGACATTACTTTGTATATATACATAAAAATTATGCCAGCTGATTCATGATTTCTACTGGTTAAAAAAAGCTGCCTTCCTGTCTTTCTCATCCGGACTACTGACCCCTACACATTCATTACTATTGGACAGCTAGAGATGAACATCTGGCCATCCCATCAGATATCCCACCCATTGAACCCCCGGAACATCATATTGAGACCAGCCCTCCGACATGGAAAGAGGTGGAAGACACAGTTCGACGGGCAATAACAGCATCAGGCCCGGGGCCAAATGGAGTCCCGTACAAAGTGTATAAGAACACACCAGACGTCCTGAGGTTCCTCTGGAGGCTTATGAGAACAGCTTGGCAGAAGAAGATAATACCCAAAGTGTGGCGTAGGGCAGGCGGGGTCCTGATCCCTAAGGAGAAGGATGCAGTGAACATCAGCCAATTCCGCCCAATCTCCTTACTGAATGTCGAGGGAAAAATCTTCTTTAGGGTCATTGCCCAGAGGATGGCCGAGTACCTACAAAGGAATGCGTACGTCGATACATCTGTACAGAAGGCAGGAATATCAGGGTTCTCTGGCTGCTTGGAACATTCCAGCATGATCTGGCATCAGATCCAAATGGCCAAGGTGGAGAAAAGGGACCTCCATGTAGTCTTCCTCGACCTCGCCAATGCATTTGGCTCTGTGCCCCATGAACTCCTGTGGTCTGCCTTCAGATTTTTCCACATACCGGACACCATCACAAACCTGGTGAAGTCGTACTTCCAGGATCTGCAGTTATGCTTCACCACCTCAGAGTTCACCACCTCATGGCAGTGCCTGAATGTAGGTATAATGGCGGGATGTACCATTTCTCCGTTGGCATTCACAATGGCAATGGAGGTTATCATCAGATCCTCAAAATGGGTTGCTGGTGGACAGCGAGTCGACTCTGGTTTCCGCCTCCCTCCACTCAGAGCCTACATGGACGACATTACAACATTGACCACCACTGTCCCATGCACCAGGAGACTGCTCAGAAAACTTGAGGAGAACATCAGCTGGGCCCGTATGAAGATTAAACCATCCAAGTCACGCAGCATCTCGATTGTGAAGGGAGTACTCTCTGACCTGAAATTCTTCACCGGAGATGACCAAATCCCAACAGTGTCTGAGCAGCCGATAAAAAGCCTTGGAAGGTGGTATGATGCAAGCCTGAAGGACAAAGACCAGGTGCAACAGCTGCGCAAAGACATCAGTAGTAGCCTACAGTCCATCGACAACACCCAGCTACCTGTAAAGTTAAAGGCCTGGTGTCTGCAGTTTGGTCTCCTACCCCGGGTGTTGTGGCCCTTAGCACTGTATGAGGTTCCAATCTCAACAGTGGAGAAGATGGAAAGAGGAGTCACAGGCTACTTAAAGAAGTGGCTTGGAGTTCCACGATGCCTTACCACCATAGGCCTCTATGGAGATGGTGTCCTCAAGCTGCCCCTCACCAGTCTAACAGAGGAATTCAAGTGTGCAAAAACCAGGCTCCAAATGACACTGAATGAATTGTTCTGTATCTATGGACGCGACCCAGTCGTTCGTATTTAAATGTTCTATTGCCAACGTTCTTATCCCTTGCTTGCTAGCTAGCCAGCTATGGCTAACTTGCAGTCACGTCAAACAGCGCAGACAGAGTAACAACAAAGTAGCTGCATTTGGATGTCTATAAGTTGTTTTCTAGTGACATTTACTTTGGTACCTCCATGGCAATGAGCTGATGATGGCCGATTTCACATCGCAAAGAAAATGTGCTCTATGGTCAGGACACTGTTGTTCAGAGGAGCGAGCCAACAACACAGCTAGCACAAACTGCTACTTCAAACTGAAACTGGAAAGACCTGTTTCCTACTGACATTACTTTGTATATATACATAAAAATTATGCCAGCTGATTCATGATTTCTACTGGTTAAAAAAAGCTGCCTTCCTGTCTTTCTCATCCGGACTACTGACCCCTACACATTCATTACTATTGGACAGCTAGAGATCAAATTTCAATACTGAAACAATGTTGCAAATATCAGAGAGACAGACAGCAAGCTTTATACAAATTTTAGTTATTGAAAACCAGAAATGAAATGGGAGATTATGTCTGGATGCTTTTTATAGTGGAGATCAAGTTTTTAAATTGTCTGGCTGGGCTGATGATAGTGGATTGTGCCGTGAGATGGAATAGAGTAAATAGGCGTATCAACATCTTAGCTTTAGCCGGTGGTAACTTGTGGAATAGACACCAGTTGGAATGCAGTTGTAACCAATCAGGGCCCAGGATTAGACCCACCTGTTGTATAAACTGTAGCACTCAACAGTTTCTCTGGAAACTTACATTTAAAAGTAAAGGCTTTTATAGCATGACGAAAGGCAGGAGACGTTCAGTCAAATGATTGAATTGAAGAATTTTGTTCACAGTAGAAACAATGGAACATCTGTAGTAATAAGGAATATCAGTGAAGTCTATGTGCTATAACACTGTTAGGATAACTTGACCCTTGACTTGTACAGGCCTACAGAATGGCCTGTAACAAATGTGAACCCAGTTGAAAATCAAGCAAATATGAAATCAATTCAAAACATGGAATATTCACAATTGCAACCAAATCCTCATATAATACCTAAGATGAGATGATCCGTCCTGATTACAGTTGATCAAGGCGATGCCAGTAGTCTTTAGCATAATGACAGATTAATGAAAAAGAGCTTTTGGTGAAAAGAACCTTTGACATGTAATACATTTTATCCAACTGGCTACATTTTTTTCCATCTCAAAAAGCAATCAGACCTACAGTGCTGAAGCCTACAGTTATGGATGGTAGCTATAGACACTCACAAACACGAATACCATAGGAAATGTTATCGTTGTTTGTTTTGTTTCATTTTATAGCAACTAACATGTAGAATGATCTATGGTCATGTCCCAAATGGCACCCCTTCCATATATAGTGCTCTACTTTTTGTACCAGAGCCCTATGGGGATTGGGTTCCATTTGGGACATAACTCATATTAGAAGTATTGCGCCCATAGAGTATGGCGCTGCATACTAAGAGACCAATGTTCTGATATGGGCAGCAAAGGAACACTGTGACCCACATATTGCAGTCAGAAAACATACAGTAAAGCCCACACTATACCACACACACACACACACACACACACACACACACACACACACACACACACACACACACACACACACACACACACACACACACACACACACACACACACACACACACACACAGAGAGAGAGAGAGAGAGAGAGAGAGAGAGAGAGAGAGAGAGAGAGAGAGAGAGAGAGAGAGAGAGAGAGAGAGAGAGAGAGAGAGAGAGAGAGAGAGAGAGAGAGAGAGAGAGAGCTAAACTAGCTCCCCCTCCCCCACCCTGCACAGCCGCCTAAAATTCTGGAATATTAATCAAGCAGAATGCTGTTAGTGTGTGTGCGTGTGCGTGTGCCCAGCCAACAAGCTGTCCACCTCCTATTCCTCCACCTCATTGCAATCTCTAGATACAGAACATGCCATACCACGTTATATAAACTGTATAATGGAACACAAATTAATACATTTAGGGCAATATATAATACAAAAAAAAACACAATGTCAACCAGGAACACTAAAACTCTTCGAAAAAAAGGGTTCCAAAAGGGTTACTCTGTACTTCTTTTTCTAAATGTAGGTTTACCAGAAACTATATTCATAGAACACCACTGGTAGGTGATCGAATCTTACCTAATGTAACAGCATTCTAACAACATAAGGCCTCCTCTCAGAGCTAAAGGAGGAAAGAAACCACAGGCTGGATGAGTAGGTAGTGAAGCCAGTTTCGTGGTGCTATTGCTGGTATACCAGCAGAGGGGGCTAGAAATGCCAGAAAGCTTAAGATGATGACTTCAAAGAAACAGAACATTGGCTTAGGCTGAACACACAGATGACTCTGACTAGGGCAGGAAAGGTCCACCTGGAATCGATAATGCTGTGGGATGCTGCCACAGTGAAGAGGTTCCACGTAGATCGTATGACAAGCCATGCCCTGTGAAACGGCGTAAGGGAAGGAGGAGGAGTGAACCATTTAAGGTTGGCGGACAACAAAGCTCACACAGTGGACTTTGGCATGTAGCTACCTGGATGAAGCGGAGAGAGCTTGGCTGTCACTCACTGGGTATTGATACAGCCATGATGCAGATAATGAAATTACCAAGAGTTCATTGCTCCCTCCAGGCCTCCTCTTTTGACCAGGGTTTATTCCAATGAATATGTCTATGCTAAGAGATTGAACAATTAGATGATCGTCTAGCACAGATAATGTCATTGTTTTGCAACACATTCGCCAATGTAACAGTATAATTTTAAACCATCCCCTCGCCCATACCCGGGCGTGAACCAGGGACCCTCTGTACACATCGACAACAGTCACCCTCGAAGCATCGTTACCCAATACTCCACAAAAGCCGCGGCCCTTGCAGAGCAAGGGGAACTACTACTTCAAGGTCTCAGAGCAAGTGACGTAACCGATTGAAACGCTATTTAGCGCGCACCGCTAACTAAGCTAGCCGTTTCACATCCGTTACACTCACCCCCCTTTTGACCTTCCTCCTTTTTCCGCAGCAACCAGTAATCCGGGTTAACAGCATCAATGTAACAGAATAACTTTACGTCCGTCCCCTCGCCCATACCCGGGCGCGAACCAGGGACCCTCTGCACACATCGACAACAGTCAACCACGAAGCATCGTTACCCATCGCTCCACAAAAGCCGCAGCCCTTGCAGAGCAAGGGGAACTACTACTTCAAGGTCTCAGAGCAAGTGACGTAACCGATTGAAACGCTATTTAGCGTGCACCGCTAACTAAGCTAGCCGTTTCACATCCGTTACACCAACACCTTTGGGGAAGGATAATGATCATCACTAAGACCGGAGAGGCTGTTGTCACTAATCTGATGGATTAAAATGGGATTCCATCTTTTTATGACATGTGGTGGATCTTTAGAAAAGGAAGGAGTGAGTAAAGCAAGTACACAATGATGATCGTTAACGACCAGGGAGTTCAAACGTTATCATATGTGTTATTATACTATATGTCTGTAGATACTGTCCAATATCTTATCTTTGTCTATATCTATATATCCATATCTACTGCATGTGTCTACATACAGTGCCTTCAGAAAGTATTCATACCCTATGACTTATTCCACATTTTGTTCTGTTACAGCCTGAATTCAAAATGGATTAAATAAATACAAAATGCTCACCGATTTTGTCATGTTTTGTCTTATATTGTCTTGTCATTTTGCTTTTCCTTCTGTTCGTTTTCCCCCTGCTGGTCTTTTTAGGTTCGTTCCCTTTTTTTCTCTCTCCCTCTCTCTCTCTCTTCTCTCTATCGTTCCGTTCCTGCTCCCAGCTGTTCCTATTCCCCTAATCAATCATTTAGTCTTCCCACACCTGTTCCCTATCTTTTCCCCTGATTAGAGTCCCTATTTCTCCCCTTGTTTTCCGTTTCTGTCCTGTCGGATCCTTGTATACTGTTCACCGTGCTGTGTCTTTGTATCGCCCTGTCGTGTCGTGTTTCCCTCAGATGCTGCGTGGTGAGCAGGTGTCTGAGTCTGCTACGGTCAAGTGCCTTCCCGAGGCAACCTGCAGTTCATTATCGAGTCTCCAGTCAGTTCTCGTGATTACGAGTGAAATTGTTTCTTATGCTTTATTTACCGCTCCGATTTGTCTAGGAGTATTGCTATTTCCTTAAACTGGATTAAAGACTCTGTTTTCGCCAAGTCGCTTTTGGGTCCTCATTCACCTGCATAACAGAAGGATCCGACCAAAGAATGGACCCAGCGACTACAGACGCTCGTAACACTGCCGTCGAGATCCAAGGAGCCATGCTCGGCAGACACGAGCAGGAATTGTCTGCTGCTCGTCATGCCATGGAGAACCTGGCCGCTCAGGTTTCCGACCTCTCTGGACAGTTCCAGAGTCGTCGTCTCGAGCCACCTGTTACTTCCTGGTCTGCCGAGCCTCCGGAACCTAGGGTTAATAACCCACCTTGCTACTCCGGGCAGCCCAAGGAGTGCCGCTCCTTTCTCACCCAGTGTGATATTGTGTTCTCTCTCCAACCCAACACATACTCTAGAGAGAGAGCTCGGGTTGCTTACGTCATTTCACTCCTTACTGGCCGGGCTCGAGAGTGGGGCACAGCTATCTGGGAGGCAAGGGCTGATTGTTCAAACAATTACCAGAACTTTAAAGAGGAGATGATTCGGGTTTTTGACTGTTCAGTTTTTGGTAGGGAGGCTTCTAGGGCCCTGGCTTCCCTATGCCAAGGTGATCGATCCATAACGGATTACTCTATAGAGTTTCGCACTCTTGCTGCCTCTAGTGACTGGAACGAGCCGGCGCTGCTCGCTCGTTTTCTGGAGGGACTCCACGCAGTGGTTAAAGATGAGATTCTCTCCCGGGAGGTTCCTTCCAGTGTGGACTCTTTGATTGCTCTCGCCATCCGCATAGAACGACGGGTAGATCTTCGTCACCAAGCTCGTGGAAGAGAGTTCGCGTCAACGGTGTTTCCCTGCTCCGCATCGCAACCATCTCCCTCCTCTGGCTCAGAGACTGAGCCCATGCAGCTGGGAGGTATTCGCATCTCGACTAAGGAGAGGGAACGGAGGATCACCAACCGCCTGTGCCTCTATTGCGGATTTGATGGTCATTTTGTCAATTCATGTCCAGTAAAAGCCAGAGCTCATCAGTAAGCGGAGGGCTACTGGTGAGCGCTACTACTCAGGTCTCTCCATCTAGATCCTGTACTACTATGTCGGTCCATCTACGCTGGACCGGTTCGGGTGCTACATGCAGTGCCTTGATAGACTCTGGGGCTGAGGGTTGTTTCATGGACGAAGCATGGGCTCGGAAACATGACATTCCTTTCAGACAGTTAGACAAGCCTACCCCCATGTTCGCCTTAGATGGTAGTCATCTTCCCAGTATCAGATTTGAGACACTACCTTTGACCCTCACAGTATCTGGTAACCACAGTGAGACTATTTCTTTTTTGATTTTTCGTTCACCTTTTACACCTGTTGTTTTGGGTCATCCCTGGCTAGTATGTCATAATCCTTCTATTAATTGGTCTAGTAATTCTATCCTATCCTGGAACGTTTCTTGTCATGTGAAGTGTTTAATGTCTGCCATCCCTCCCATTTCTTCTGTCCCCACTTCTCAGGAGGAACCTGGCGATTTGACAGGAGTGCCGGAGGAATATCATGATCTGCGCACGGTCTTCAGTCGGTCCCGAGCCAACTCCCTTCCTCCTCACCGGTCGTATGATTGTAGTATTGATCTCCTTCCGGGGACCACTCCTCCTCGGGGTAGACTATACTCTCTGTCGGCTCCCGAACGTAAGGCTCTCGAGGATTATTTGTCTGTGTCTCTTGACGCCGGTACCATAGTGCCTTCTTCCTCTCCGGCCGGGGCGGGGTTTTTTTGTTAAGAAAAAGGACGGTACTCTACGCCCCTGCGTGGATTATCGAGGGCTGAATGACATAACGGTTAAGAATCGTTATCCGCTTCCCCTTATGTCATCAGCCTTCGAGATTCTGCAGGGAGCCAGGTGCTTTACTAAGTTGGACCTTCGTAACGCTTATCATCTCGTGCGCATCAGAGAGGGGGACGAGTGGAAAACGGCGTTTAACACTCCGTTAGGGCATTTTGAGTACCGGGTTCTGCCGTTTGGTCTCGCCAATGCGCCAGCTGTTTTTCAGGCATTAGTTAATGATGTTCTGAGAGACATGCTGAACATCTTTGTTTTTGTCTACCTTGACGATATCCTGATTTTTTCACCGTCACTCGAGATTCATGTTCAGCACGTTCGACGTGTTCTCCAGCGCCTTTTAGAGAATTGTCTCTACGTGAAGGCTGAGAAGTGCTCTTTTCATGTCTCCTCCGTTACTTTTCTCGGTTCCGTTATTTCCGCTGAAGGCATTCAGATGGATTCCGCTAAGGTCCAAGCTGTCAGTGAGTGGCCCGTTCCAAGGTCACGTGTCGAGTTGCAGCGCTTTCTAGGTTTCGCTAATTTCTATCGGCGTTTCATTCGTAATTTCGGTCAAGTTGCTGCCCCTCACAGCTCTTACTTCTGTCAAGACGTGTTTTAAGTGGTCCGGTTCCGCCCAGGGAGCTTTTGATCTTCTAAAAGAACGTTTTACGTCCGCTCCTATCCTCGTTACTCCTGACGTCACTAGACAATTCATTGTCAAGGTTGACGCTTCAGAGGTAGGCGTGGGAGCCATTCTATCCCAGCGCTTCCAGTCTGACGATAAGGTTCATCCTTGCGCTTATTTTTCTCATCGCCTGTCGCCATCTGAACGCAACTATGATGTTGGTAACCGCGAACTGCTCGCCATCCGCTTAGCCCTAGGCGAATGGCGACAGTGGTTGGAGGGGGCGACCGTTCCTTTTGTCGTTTGGACAGACCATAAGAACCTTGAGTACATCCGTTCTGCCAAACGACTTAATGCTCGTCAAGCTCGTTGGGCGTTATTTTTCGCTCGTTTCGAGTTTGTGATTTCTTACCGTCCGGGTAGCAAGAACACCAAGCCTGATGCCTTATCCCGTCTTTTTAGTTCTTCTGTGGCTTCTACTGATCCCGAGGGGATTCTTCCTTATGGGCGTGTTGTCGGGTTGACAGTCTGGGGAATTGAAAGACAGGTTAAGCAAGCACTCACGCACACTGCGTCGCCGCGCGCTTGTCCTAGTAACCTTCTTTTCGTTCCTGTTTCCACTCGTCTGGCTGTTCTTCAGTGGGCTCACTCTGCCAAGTTAGCTGGTCATCCCGGTGTTCGAGGCACTCTTGCTTCTATTCGCCAGCGCTTTTGGTGGCCGACTCAGGAGCGTGACACGCGCCGTTTCGTGGCTGCTTGTTCAGACTGCGCGCAGACTAAGTCAGGTAACTCTCCTCCTGCCGGTCGTCTCAGACCGCTCCCCATTCCTTCTCGACCATGGTCTCACATCGCCCTAGACTTCATTACCGGTCTGCCTTTGTCTGCGGGGAAGACTGTGATTCTTACGGTTGTCGATAGGTTCTCTAAGGCGGCACATTTCATTCCTCTCGCTAAACTTCCTTCCGCTAAGGAGACGGCACAAATCATCATCGAGAATGTGTTCAGAATTCATGGCCTCCCGTTAGACGCCGTTTCAGACAGAGGTCCGCAATTCACGTCACAGTTTTGGAGGGAGTTCTGTCGTTTGATTGGTGCGTCCGTCCGTCTCTCTCTTCCGGGTTTCATCCCCAGTCTAACGGTCAAGCAGAGAGGGCCAATCAGACGATTGGTCGCATACTACGCAGCCTTTCTTTCAGAAACCCTGCGTCTTGGGCAGAACAGCTCCCCTGGGCAGAATACGCTCACAACTCGCTTCCTTCGTCTGCTACCGGGTTATCTCCGTTTCAGAGTAGTCTGGGTTACCAGCCTCCTCTGTTCTCATCCCAGCTTGCCGAGTCCAGCGTTCCCTCCGCTCAAGCGTTTGTCCAACGTTGTGAGCGCACCTGGAGGAGGGTGAGGTCTGCACTTTGCCGTTACAGGGCACAGACTGTGAGAGCCGCCAATAAACGTAGGATTAAGAGTCCAAGGTATTGTTGCGGCCAGAGAGTGTGGCTTTCCACTCGCAACCTTCCTCTTACGACAGCTTCTCGTAAGTTGACTCCGCGGTTCATTGGTCCGTTCCGTGTCTCCCAGGTCGTCAATCCTGTCGCTGTGCGACTGCTTCTTCCGCGACATCTTCGTCGCGTCCATCCTGTCTTCCATGTCTCCTGTGTCAAGCCCTTTCTTCGCACCCCGTTCGTCTTCCCCCCTCCCGTCCTTGTCGAGAGCGCACCTATTTACAAGGTACGTAGGATCATGGACATGCGTTCTCGGGGACGGGGTCACCAATACTTAGTAGATTGGGAGGGTTACGGTCCTGAGGAGAGGAGTTGGGTTCCGTCTCGGGACGTGCTGGACCGTTCACTGATTGATGATTTCCTCCGTTGCCGCCAGGATTCCTCCTCGAGTGCGCCAGGAGGCGCTCGGTGAGTGGGGGGGTACTGTCATGTTTTGTCTTATATTGTCTTGTCATTTTGCTTTTCCTTCTGTTCGTTTTCCCCCTGCTGGTCTTTTTAGGTTCGTTCCCTTTTTTCTCTCTCCCTCTCTCTCTCTCTTCTCTCTATCGGGGAACTACTACTTCAAGGTCTCAGAGCAAGTGACGTAACCGATTCAAACGCTATTTAGCGTGCACCGCTAACTAAGCTAGCCGTTTCACATCCGTTACACCAACACCTTTGGGGAAGGATAATGATCATCACTAAGACCGGAGAGGCTGTTGTCACTAATCTGATGGATTAAAATGGGATTCCATCTTTTTATGACATGTGGTGGATCTTTAGAAAAGGAAGGAGTGAGTAAAGCAAGTACACAATGATGATCGTTAACGACCAGGGAGTTCAAACGTTATCATATGTGTTATTATACTATATGTCTGTAGATACTGTCCAATATCTTATCTTTGTCTATATCTATATATCCATATCTACTGCATGTGTCTACATACAGTGCCTTCAGAAAGTATTCATACCCTATGACTTATTCCACATTTTGTTCTGTTACAGCCTGAATTCAAAATGGATTAAATAAATACAAAATGCTCACCGATTTTGTCATGTTTTGTCTTATATTGTCTTGTCATTTTGCTTTTCCTTCTGTTCGTTTTCCCCTGCTGGTCTTTTTAGGTTCGTTCCCTTTTTTCTCTCTCCCTCTCCCTCTCTCTCTCTCTTCTCTCTATCGTTCCGTTCCTGCTCCCAGCTGTTCCTATTCCCCTAATCAATCATTTAGTCTTCCCACACCTGTTCCCTATCTTTTCCCCTGATTAGAGTCCCTATTTCTCCCCTTGTTTTCCGTTTCTGTCCTGTCGGATCCTTGTATACTGTTCACCGTGCTGTGTCTTTGTATCGCCCTGTCGTGTCGTGTTTCCCTCAGATGCTGCGTGGTGAGCAGGTGTCTGAGTCTGCTACGGTCAAGTGCCTTCCCGAGGCAACCTGCAGTTCATTATCGAGTCTCCAGTCAGTTCTCGTGATTACGAGTGAAATTGTTTCTTATGCTTTATTTACCGCTCCGATTTGTCTAGGAGTATTGCTATTTACTTAAACTGGATTAAAGACTCTGTTTTCGCCAAGTCGCTTTTGGGTCCTCATTCACCTGCATAACAGATTTAGACACAATACCCCATAATGACAAAGTGAAAACACGTTTTTAGACATTTTTGTAAATGTATTGAAAATTAAATACAGACATATACTGTAGGAGTCAATCATTTGTAGAAGCACCTTTGGCAGCGATTACATCTGTGAGTCTTCATGGGTAAGTCTCTAAGAGCTTTCCACACCTGGGTTGTGCATCATTTGCCCATTATTATTTTGAGATTTCTTCAAGCTCTGTCAAATTGGTCATCATTGCTAGACAATCAATCAATCAAATGTATGTATAAAGCCCTTCTTACATCAGCGGATGTCACAAAGTGCTGTACAGAAACCCAGCCTAAAACCCCAAACAGCAAGCAATGCAGGTGTAGAAGCACGGTGGCTAGGAAAAACTCCCTAGAAAGGCCAGAACCTACAGTGCCTTGCGAAAGTATTCGGCCCCCTTGAACTTTGCGACCTTTTGCCACATTTCAGGCTTCAAACATAAAGATATAAAACTGTATTTTTTGTGAAGAATCAACAACAAGTGGGACACAATCATGAAGTGGAACGACATTTATTGGATATTTCAAACTTTTTTAACAAATCAAAAACTGAAAAATTGGGCGTGCAAAATTATTCAGCCCCTTTACTTTCAGTGCAGCAAACTCTCTCCAGAAGTTCAGTGAGGATCTCTGAATGATCCAATGTTGACCTAAATGACTAATGCTGATAAATACAATCCACCTGTGTGTAATCAAGTCTCCGTATAAATGCACCTGCACTGTGATAGTCTCAGAGGTCCGTTAAAAGAGCAGAGAGCATCATGAAGAACAAGGAACACACCAGGCAGGTCCGAGATACTGTTGTGAAGAAGTTTAAAGCCGGATTTGGATACAAAAGATTTCCCAAGGTTTAAACATCCCAAGGAGCACTGTGCAAGCGATAATATTGAAATGGAAGGAGTATCAGACCACTGCAAATCTACCAAGACCTGGCCGTCCCTCTAAACTTTCAGCTCATACAAGGAGAAGACTGATCAGAGATGCAGCCACGAGTCCCATGATCACTCTGGATGAACTGCAGAGATCTACAGCTGAGGTGGGAGACTCTGTCCATAGGACAACAATCAGTCGTATATTGCACAAATCTGGCCTTTATGGAAGAGTGGCAAGAAGAAAGCCATTTCTTAAAGATATCCATAAAATGTGTCATTTAAAGTTTGCCACAAGCCACCTGGGAGACATTTACATTACATGTCATAATGTGAATGCACCAACTTGTAAGTCGCTCTGGATAAGAGCGTCTGCTAAATGACTTAAATGTAACCTGGGAGACACACCAAACATGTGGAAGAAGGTGCTCTGGTCAGATGAAACCAAAATTGAACTTTTTGGCAACAATGCAAAATGTTATGTTTGGCGTAAAAGCAACACAGCTCATCACCCTGAACACAACATCCCCACTGTCAAACATGGTGGTGGCAGCATCATGGTTTGGGCCTGCTTTTCTTCAGCAGGGACAGGGAAGATGGTTCAAAGTGATGGGAAGATGGATGGAGCCAAATACAGGACCATTCTGGAAGAAAACCTGATGGAGTCTGCAAAAGACCTGAGACTGGGACGGAGATTTGTCTTCCAACAAGACAATGATCCAAAACATAAAGCAACATCTACAATGGAATGGTTCAAAACTAAACATATCCAGGTGTTAGAATGGCCAAGTCAAAGTCCAGACCTGAATCCAATCGAGAATCTGTGGAAAGAACTGAAAACTGCTGTTCACAAATGCTCTCCATCCAACCTCACTGAGCTCGAGCTGTTTTGCAAGGAGGAATGGGAAAAAAAATCAGTCTCTCGATGTGCAAAACTGATAGAGACATACCCCAAGTGACTTACAGCTGTAATCGCAGCAAAAGGTGGCGCTACAAAGTATTAACTTAAGGGGGCTGAATAATTTTGCACGCCCAATTTTTCAGTTTTTGATTTGTTAAAAAAGTTTGAAATATCCAATAAATGTCACTCTATTTCATGATTGTGTCCCACCAGTTGTTGATTCTTCACAAAAAATACAGTTTTATATCTTTATGTTTGAAGCCTGAAATGTGGCAAAAGGTCGCAAAGTTCAAGGGGGCTGAATACTTTCGCAAGGCACTGTAGGAAGAAACCTAGAGCGGAACCATGCTTTGAGGGATGGCCAGTCCTCTTCTGGCTGTGCCGGGTGGAGATTATTACAGAACTTGGCCAAGATGTTCAAATGTTCATAGATGACCAGCAGGGTCAAATAATAATATTCACAGTGGTTGTCGAGGGAGCAACAGGTCAGCACCTCAGGAGTAAATGTCAGTTGGCTTTTCATAGCCGATCATTCAGAGTATCTCTACCGCTCCTGCTGTCTCTAGAGAGTTGAAAACAGCAGGTCTGGGACAGGAAGCACGTCCGGTGAACAGGTCAGGGTTCCATAGCCGCAGGCAGAACAGTTGAAAGCCATAGATTTTCAAGTAGATTTAAGTCAAAACTGTAACTCGGCTATTCAGGAACATTCACTGTCTTCTTGGTAAGCAACTCCAGTTTAGATTTGGCCTTGTGTTTTGGGTTATTGTCCTGTTGAAAGGTGAATTCATCTCCCAGTGTCTGGTGGAAAGCAGACAACCAGGTCCATAACAATTAGAGGAATATCCATCACTTCACGCAGCCACCACTATGCTTGAAAATATGGAGTGGTACTTAGTAATGTGTTGTATTGGATTTGCCCCAAACATAACACGTCATGTTCAGGACAAAAGGTTAATTGTTTTGCCACATTTTTTGCAGTATTACTTTAGTTCCTTGTTGCAAACAGGATGCATGTTTTGGAATATTTGTATTCTGTACAGGATTCCTTCTTTTCACTCTGTCAATTAGGTTTTCATTATGGAGTAACTGCAATGTTGTTAATCCATCCTCAGTTTTCTCCTATCTCAGCCATTAAACTTTTTAAAAATCAATATTGGCCTCATGGTGAAATCCCTGAGAGGGTTCCTTCCTCTCTGGCAACTATAAGTTAGGAAGGAGGCCTGTATTTTTGCAGTGACTGGGTGTAGTGATACACCATTCAAAGTGTAATTAATAACTTCACCATGCTCAAAGGGATATTCAATGTCTGCTTTTTTTTAACCTATCTACCAATAGGTACCCTTCTTTGTGAGGCATTGTAAAACCTCCCTGGTCTTTGACGTTGAATCTGTGTTTGAAATTCACTGCTCGAGTGAGGGACCTTACAGATAATTGTATGTGTCGTGTACAGAGATGATGTCGTCATTCAAATATCATGGTAAACACTATTATTGCAGTCCATGCAACATATTATGTGATTTGTTAAGCACATTTCTACTCCTGAACTTATTTAGGCTTCCCATAACATTGACTCAAGAGATTTAAACTTTAAACGTTTTGTTGATTTTCAAACATTTAGAAAAACATAATTCCACTTTGATATAGTGGTGTAGTGCGTGTTGGCCAGTGACAATAAAAATCTAAATGTAGTCCATGTAATGTCAGGCTGTAACACACAAAAATGTGGAAAAAGTCAAGGGGTGTGAATACTTTCTGAAGGCACGGTATTTGTGGACTCCTCAAGGCAGTTCTCAGATCTCTCTGTGTTGCATTTTCACCAGTGACAGTATGTCCTTGCGTGCAGAGATGGAGAGAGAGAGTAGTCAATAGATTCCTCCTGCTTCTTTTCTGTTTTTCACATGACATAATGCCTCCCTTGGGCCCAATGGTCAAGGCTAATGATGTTATCAAGCAATAAATTACTTTTCATCGCACCAAATGTTGTCTGTAAAAGTAATCAGGGACTGTTGATGTTTAGATGGGTGGCTTATGAAACTGGAGACGGGAGGTGCGGGCCTAAAAAGTGTCCAGACAGCCATGGAGGACTCGTGTGATCATCTGATCCTGTCTAAATCTCTCTCACTCTCCCACACACACACCCACACACACACACACACACACACACACACACACACACACACACACACACACACACACACACACACACACACACACACACACACACACACACACACACACACACACACACACACACACACACACACACACACACACACACACAGAGTTGTGTATATACTGTAAGATTATCTTTATTCCGTCACCCCTATAATATGTATCACATAAAAGAGGTGTTTTACTGCAGTGTGCGTTTAATCTTCCATATTTAACACCTTGGACCTATTTCGGGAGCTTGGGGAACGGTTCTTGGCAACTGCATTTGCTTAATTACAGTAGAGCCGAGACTAGAGAGTACGGTCTGGGACCTGGGAAGCTGGATGGGGGGGAGGGACTCCGCTGTGCTCCGACCTCTTCAGAGAAAAGTGTCTCATTAAGGTTTTGTTGGAGAAACGAGGACCAGGAAACCTTCATGCTCTACAGGCATTCTTTTTTCAGTGGATCATTTCTCATATTATTGATTTAAAAAAAAATACTATTTCTAAGCATCAGCTCTCCTCTTGAACATTACTAACAGCTGTAACACACTGTCTGTATCCTGTCTGTAAGTAAGTACTGCTGTGAATGACCTGACAAAGGAAAACTCATTCTCAGAGTGAAAGGGCAATGCTCACCACTGGAAAATAGGCTGTCTACTATTCAGTGCTCAGACAAGGTAGCCAATCAGCAGGATGTCTGAGGTAGCCATTTCCTGAACACATTAGCTGTCTGAAGGAAGGATCCCCTCTCAACATCACCCCAGGAGGTTTTCCTCATTGACTTAGCAGCAGTGTACAATACATCACTGCCATGCCTGGCTGGATCTCCACACACACATGCACCCACACATGTGGGCGCACACACACACGCATGTACAGAAAACACAAGGACACGTGCATGCACACACAAGACCTGTACATTAATGTGACACTGTCAGAAACATAAACAGCTTGGAAAGCAAACTGTTATGAGGCAAAGACATATACAGTTGAAGTCGGGAAGTTTACATACACTTAAGTTGGAGTCATTAAAACTCTTTTTCCACCCACTCCACAAAATTCTGGTTAACAAACTATACTTTTGGCAAGTCGGTTAGGACATCTACTTTGTGCATGCCACAAGTCATTTTTACAACAATTGTTTACAGACAGATTATTTCACTTATAATTCACTGTATCACAATTTCCAGTGGGTCAGAAGTTTACATACACTAAGTTGACTGTGACTTTAAACAGCTTGGAACATTTCAGAAAATTATGTCATGGCTTTAGAAGCTTCTGAGAGGCTAACTGACTAACTAATTTGAGTTAATTGGAGGTGTACCTGGGTATGTATTTCCAAGGCCTACCTTCACACTCAGTGCCTCTTTGTTTGACATCATGGGAAAATCAAAAGAAATCAGCCAAGACCTCAGAAAAAAAGTGTAGACCTCCACAAGTCTGGTTCATCCTTGGGAGCAATTTCCAAACGCCTGAAGGTACCATGTTCATCTGTACAAACAAAAGTATGCACGTATAAACACCATGCACCAATCATACCGCTCAGGAAGGAGGCGCTGTCTCCTAGAGATGAACGTACTTTGGTGCGAAAAGTGCAAATCAATCACAGAACAACAACAAAGGACCTTGTAAAGATTCTGGAGGAAACAGGTACCAAAGTATCTATAGCCACAATAAAACGAGTCCAATATCGACATAACCCGAAAGGCCGCTCAGCAAGGAAGAAGCCACTGCTCCAAAACGGTTTGCAACTGCACATGTGTCACGCCCTGACCTGAGTATTCTTTGTTTTCTTTATATATTTTGGTTAGGTCAGGGTGTGACATGGGAGATGTATGTGTTTTTGTACTGTCTAGGGGTTTTATAGGTTTATGGGGTTGTTTTACCATCTAGTTGTTTATGTATGTCTATGGTTGCCTGGATTGGTTCTCAATTAGAGGCAGCTGTTGATCGTTGTCTCTGATTGGGAACCATATTTAGGCAGCCATCTGCTTTGGTATTTCGTCTATATACAATGTGAGCAAATGAGGTGAGAAGGGAGGTAAAGGCAAAAAAAGGCCATGGTGGCAAAGTAAATACAATATAGCAAGTAAAACACCGGAATGGTAGTTTTGCAATGGAAGAATGTGCAAAGTAGAAATAAAAATAATGGGGTGCAAAGGAGCAAAATAAATAAATAAATTAAATACAGTTGGGAAAGAGGTAGTTCTTTGGGCTAAATTATAGGTGGGCTATGTACAGGTGCAGTAATCTGTAAGATGCTCTGACAGTTAGTGCTTAAAGCTAGTGAGGGAGATAAGTGTTTCCAGTTTCAGAGATTTTTGTAGTTTGTTCCAGTCATTGGCAGCAGAGAACTGGAAGGAGAGGCGGCCAAAGAAAGAATTGGTTTTGGGGGTGACTAGAGAGATATACCTGCTGGAGCGTGTACTACAGGTGGCAGATGCTATGGTGACCAGCGAGCTGAGATAAGGGGGGACTTTACCTAGCAGGGTCTTGTAGATGACATGGAGCCAGTGGGTTTGGCGACGAGTATGAAGCGAGGGCCAGCCAACGAGAGCGTACAGGTCGCAATGGTGGGTAGTATATGGGGCTTTGGTGACAAAACGGATTGCACTGTGATAGACTGCATCCAATTTGTTGAGTAGGGTATTGGAGGCTATTTTGTAAATGACATCGCCAAAGTCGAGGATTGGTAGGATGGTCAGTTTTACAAGGGTATGTTTGGCAGCATGAGTGAAGGATGCTATGTTGCGAAATAGGAAGCCAATTCTAGATTTAACTTTGGATTGGAGATGTTTGATATGGGTCTGGAAGGAGAGTTTACAGTCTAACCAGACACCTAAGTATTTGTAGTTGTCCAGGTATTCTAAGTCAGAGCCGTCCAGAGTAGTGATGTTGGACAGGCGGGTAGGTGCAGGTAGCGATCGGTTGAAGAGCATGCATTTAGTTTTACTTGTATTTAAGAGCAATTGGAGGCCACGGAAGGAGAGTTGTATGGCACAGTGTCCAAAGAAGGGCCGGAAGTATACAGAATGGTGTCGTCTGCGTAGAGGTGGATCAGAGACTCACCAGCAGCAAGAGCGACCTCATTGATGTATACAGAGAAGAGAGTCGGTCCAAGAATTGAACCCTGTGGCACCCCCATAGAGACTGCCAGAGGTCCGGACAGCAGAGCCTCCGATTTGACACACTGAACTCTATCAGAGAAATAGTTGGTGAACCAGGCGAGGCAATCATTTGAGAAACCAAGGCTGTCGAGTATGCCGATGAGGATGTGGTGATTGACAGAGTCGAAAGCCTCGACCAGATCAATGAATACGGCTGCACAGTAATGTTTCTTAGCGATGGCGGTTAAGATATCGTTTAGGACCTTGAGCGTGGCTGAGGTGCACCCATGACCAGCTCTGAAACCAGATTGCATAGCAGAGAAGGTATGGTGAGATTCGAAATGGTCGGTAATCTGTTTGTTGACTTGGCTTTCGAAGACCTTAGAAAGGCATGGTAGGATAGATATAGGTCTGTAGCAGTTTGGGTCAAGAGTGTCCCCCCCTTTGAAGAGGGGGATGACCGCAGCTGCCTTCCAATCTTTGGGAATCTCAGACGACACGAAAGAGAGGTTGAACAGGCTAGTAATAGGGGTGGCAACAATTTCGGCAGATCATTTTAGAAAGAAAGGGTCCAGATTGTCTAGCCCGGCTGATTTGTAGGGGTCCAGATTTTTCAGCTCTTTCAGAACATCAGCTGAATGGATTTGGGAGAAGGAGAAATGGGGAAGGCTTGGGCAAGTTGCTGTTGGGGGTGCAGGGCTGTTGACCGGGGTAGGAGTAGCCAGATGGAAAGCATGGCCAGCCGTAGAAAAATGCTTATTGAAATTCAATTCAATTCAATTATGGTGGATTTATCAGTGGTGACAGTGTTTCCTATCTTCAGTGCAGTGGGCAGCTGGGAGGAGGTGTTCTTATTACCCATGGACTTTACAGTGTCCCAGAACTTTTTTGAGTTAGTGTTGCAGGAAGCAAATATCTGCTTGAAAAAGCTAGCCTTGGCTTTTCTAACTGCCTGTGTATAACGGTTTCTAGCTTCCCTGAACAGCTGCATATCACGGGGGCTGTTCAATGCTAATGCAGAACACCATAGGATGTTTTTGTGTTGGTTAAGGGCAGTCAGGTCTGGGGAGAACCAAGGGCTATATCTGTTCCTGGTTCTAAATTTCTTGAATGGGGCATGTTTATTTAAGATGGTTAGGAAGGCATTTAAAAAAAATATCCAGGCATCCTCTACTGACGGGATGAGATCAATATCCTTCCAGGATACCCCGGCCAGGTCGATTAGAAAGGCCTGCTCGCTGAAGTGTTTCAGGGAGCATTTTACAGTGATGAGTGGAGGTCGTTTGACCGCTGACCCATTACAGATGCAGGCAATGAGGCAATGATCGCTGAGATCTTGGTTGAAGACAGCAGAGGTGTATTTAGAGGGGAAGTTGGTTAGGATGATATCTATGAGGGTGCCCGTGTTTAAGGCTTTCGGGGGGGTACCTGGTAGGTTCATTGATAATTTGTGTGAGATTGAGGGCATCAAGTTTAGATTGTAGGATGGCTGGGGTGTTAAACATGTTCCAGTTTAGGTCGCCTAGCAGCACGAGCTCTGAAGATAGATGGGGGGCAATCAGTTCACATATGGTGTCCAGAGCACAGCTGGGGGCAGAGGGTGGTCTATAGCAGGCGGCAACGGTGAGAGACTTGTTTTTAGAGAGGTGGATTTTTAAAAGTAGAAGTTCAAATTGTTTGGGTACAGACCTGGATAGTAGGACAGAACTCTGCAGGCTATCTTTGCAGTAGATTGCAACACCGCCCCCTTTGGCAGTTCTATCTTGTCTGAAAATGTTGTAGGTTGGAATTAACATTTCTGAATTTTTGGTGGTCTTCCTAAGCCAGGATTCAGACACAGCTAGAACATCCGGGTTGGCAGAGTGTGCTAAAGCAGTGAATAGAAAAACTTAGGGAGGAGGCTTCTAATGTTAACATGCATGAAACCAAGGCTATTACGGTTACAGAAGTCATCAAAAGAGAGCGCCTGGGGAATAGGAGTGGAGCTAGGCACTGCAGGGCCTGGATTCACCTCTACATTGCCAGAGGAACATAGGAGGAGAAGAATAAGGGTGTGGCTAAAAGCAATAAGAATTGGTCGTCTAGAACGTCTGGAACAGAGAGTAAAAGGAGGTTTCTGGGGGCGATAAAATAGCATCAAGGTATAATGTACAGACAAAGGTATGGTAGGATGTGAATACAGTGGAGGTAAACCTAGGTATTGAGTGATGAAGAGAGAGATGTTGTTTCTAGAAACATCATTGAAACCAGGAGATGTCATTGCATGTGTGGGTGGTGGAACTAATAAATTGGATAAGGTATAGTGAGCAGGACTAGAGGCACTACAGTGAAATAAGCCAATAAACACTAACCAGAACAGCAATGGACAAGACATATTGACATTAAGGAGAGGCATCCTTAGTTGAGTGATCAAAAGGTTCCAGTGAGTGGAGTTGTGGTTGGGGGTCACGGAGATTTAGACAGTTAGCCAGGCCATCGGTAGCAAGCTAGCATAGGATGGAGGTCTGTTGTTAGTCACCTTTTGCGTTCCGTCAGTAAATTAGTGGGGTTCCGTGTGGTAGAGGGGATTAATCCAAATCACACAACAAGATAAAAAATAAATAAAATAAAAATAAAAACAATAGATATAGTTATAGAGGCCCAAGAAGAAACATAATAATAATAAAAATAAATAAATTGTCCGATTGTCTATTCTGAGAGCAGCCGGTAAGACAGCTAACGGTTAACAGGCCGCAGATGGGCGTTCAGGTAACGTCGCGACGGAGGAGCCAGCCGGATCTCCTTCGGGTAGATAACGTCGGCAGTCCAGTTGTGAAGGCCCGGTGGGGCTCCGCGTAGGCAGTAAAACGGGTCCGGATAGGTGACTGCAGCCCAGGAGTGATTGACGGAGCTCAGGAGTGATTGACGAAGCTGGCTAGCTCCGGAGTAATTGATGTTTGCTCCGGAATCGACGAAAGCAGATAGTCACACGGATAGCAGATCCGGGTATGAATGTCCAGAGAGCAGTTGAAATCCAGGGACATGGAGAGAAAAATTGGTCCGGTATGTTCCGAGCCGCGCTGCGCCGTACAAAACTGGCGATAGATTTTCGAGCTAAAGGATAGCTGATGACCACAAACCGTGGTTAGCTGAATACTAACGATTTGCCAGTAAAGAAGCTAACTAGCTTCTGAACTAGCTTCTGGGCTAGCTTCTGGCTAGCTCCTGGCTAGCTTCTTGGAGTTTCTGGCTAGCTTCTGGCTCGCTTCTTGGAGGATTGCAGATTTGAGGTAAATAATACTTATTTATAAATATAAATTGGTGAGGCGGGTTGCAGGAGAGTGTTTTGAAGATGAGTTGATGGAAAATAAAAATAAAATGTATGTGAAAAAAAGTTGTAAATATATATATATACAGGACACGACAAGACGAGGACAAAAGTCTGAACTGCTATGCCATCTCGGAGTGTTCCTCCTGACAGAGGAAGATAAATAAAATGGCCCTCTAAGGTCAGGGCTTGACCGAATGGGCCAAAATTCACCCAACTTATTGTGGGAAGTTTGTGGAAGACTACCTAAAACATTTGACCCAGGTTTTAAACAATTGAAAGGCAATGGTACCAAATACTAATTGAGTGTATGTAAACTTCTGACCCACTGGGAATGTGATGAAAGAAATAAAAGCTGACATAAATAATTCCCTCTACTATTACTCTGACATTTCACATTCTTAAAATATAGTGGTGATCCTAAATGACCAAAGATTTTTATTCGGATTAAATGTCAGGTATTGTGAAAAACTGAGTTTAAATGTATTTGGCTATGGTGTCTGTAAACTTCCGACTTCAACTGTACCTACAAGAGGTTCAACAAAGAGCCTTAATTTCATTCATTACTGTAGGCTGTTGGTAATGGTAGAAAATAAGTAAACTAGAACCATTAGAAGCAATTCCCGAAGAAAACCACTCCAATATTCTCCTTAAAAGACCACTAGAACGAAGTAAGCACTAGTCTTGTTGCTGACTGCTTTCTTTGTTAACTTTTAGTTTTTAATTTGGATTGATTGCAGTAGGGTTAGTGTTTGCAGGTATTACACTAATGAACATCCATTGGGCTCTGGGAGAAAAAGCGATGAAGTGTTATATATGAGGAAAAACATCAAATGAGACATCTAGTTTCAGAAAAGAAAAAGCATTATATCACTAGTTTACAATACCTGCCCATTGGCACTGCATGCAATTATATTGTAGCCCTACTGAAAGGCTATGAATTACAGACACTTAGTAATGAAAGATTTCCCAGGCTGGAAGGCTAGCTTCTCATCAGTCTTTGTGCTCTCCTGAGATGGCTGTAATTGATTATTGTGACAACACCGTAGAAAGCTAGCTGCCTGGCTGGTGCTTTTAGTCCTTCCTGTGCTTGGAAAGCCAAGCATCTCTGCAGGTTTCTTTCCTCACGAGTTTGATCTTTCCTCAGAAGTGCTTGTATTCTATTTGTTCTGCACCAAGTGAGCAATGTAAGCCAATCTTTCCCACTGGGCACAGACGTCAATTCAACATCTATTCAACGTTGGTTCAACATAATTTCATTGAAATGACGTGGAAACAACGTTGATTCAACCAGTCTGTGCCCAGTGGGTTGTCTGCAGATGAGACACACACATGCACACACAAATACACACGGGAACACACACATACAGTATTGACCCGTATTTACAGTCTGACAGACCATTGGTATTAGCAGGCATATGTTACTGAGGCCCAGTGTTAGGGATTACCATCTTTCTCTCTCTGCAACATCAGCAGATCTCCATCAGTCCCAGACAATATTTTTTTCTTCTTCTGAAGAAAAGGACATGGAGGGGGGAGAGAGAGGGAACTCGTTGGGAACTGGCTCGCGATGTCCAGCTGTTGATTGAAGCAGCAGCACATGGGCTTAAAGGTCCAACGCAGCCAAAAAATATCTGGGTAACAATGAAGTACCTTATTGCAATTGTTTTCAATTAAACGGAACAAAAATGTAAACGCAGCATTCAACCATTTCAAAGATTTTACTGAGTTTGTGTTTGTATTTATTAGGGATCTCCATTAGCAGCTACTCCAAACACATTAAAGCACTTACATTACATATAAAACAAAAGATAAAACAGTACATCATTTAACTTTATTATACAACAACATATCTACAATACAAAACGCATAATACCACCATGTGTCACACCCTGACTTTAGTATTCTTTGTTTTCCTTGTTATTTTGGTTAGGTCAGGGTGTGACATGGGTGATGTATGTGTTTTTGTCTTGTCTATGGGTTTTGTACGTTTATGGGGCTGTCTCCTTTCTAGGTATTTTGTATGTCTATGGTTGCCTGGATTGGTTCTCAATTAGAGGCAGCTGTCTATCGTTGTCTCTGATTGGGAACCATATTTAGGCAGCCATATTCTGTGGGTACTTTGTGGGTGATTGTTTCCTGTCTTTGTGTTCTCTGCACCAGATAGGACTGTTTCGGTTTTGCATCGTTCGTTAATTTGTTACTGTGTTCATGTTTAGTTTCACTTATTAAACACCATGAACTCTAACCACGCTGCATTTTGGTCCTCCTCTCCTTCGACGGAAGAAAGCCGTTACACCATGCAACAATATTACAACGTATGCTTATGCGTACGTCTCTACCTTTGTGTGTGTCTCTTCAGAGTCCCCACTGTTCCGTAAGGTGTATTTTTAACTGTTTTTAAAAATCTGATTCTACTGTTTGCAACAGTTACCTGATGTGGAATAGAGTTCCATGTAGTCATGGCTCTATGTATTACTGGGCGCCTCCCATAGTCTGTTCTGGACTTGGGGATTGTGAAGAGACCTCTGGTGGCATGTCTTGTGGAGTATGCATGGGTGTCCGAGCAGTGTGCTAGTATTTTAAACAGACAGCTTGGTACGTCCAGCTTGTCAAAACTTCTTACAAAAACTAGTAGTGATGACGTGAATTTCTATTTCACTTTGAGCCATGAGAGGTTGACATGCATATCATTCATGTTAGCTCTATGTGTACTTTTAACCTCTTGAGTGTAGGGGGCAGTATTTTGCTGTTTGGATGAAAAACGTACCCAAATAAAACTGCCTATTTCTCAGGCTCTAGAATATGCATATAATTGTCAGATTACGATAGAAAACACTCTAAAGTTTCCAAAGCTGTCAAAATATTTTCTGTGAGTATAACAGAACTGATATTGTAGGTGAAAACGTGAAGAAAATCCAACCAGGAAGTGCCTAAGAGAAACAAATCTCCCTGTTCCATTGCATGCCTATCCTCCATTTAAAGGGATATCAACCAGATTCCTTTTCCTATGGCTTCCACATGGTGTGAACAGTCTTTAGACATAGTTTCAGGCTTTTATTTTGAAAAATGAGCGAGAAAGATCACATTGCCTCATTGGATGGCTGGGTGCCAGCAGGATTTTGCATGCGCCAACAGAGTGGAGCAGACATTTTCTCTCTCTCTCCTATTTAAGAAGCTACAGTCCGGTTTAAATATTATCGATTTATATATTGTAAAAACAACCTGAGGATTGATTATAAAAAACGTTTGACATGTTTCTACGAACTTTACGGATACTATTTGGAATTTTCGTCTGCCCTGTCGTGACCGCTCGAGCCTGTGGATTTCTGAACATTATGCACCAACCAAATGGAGGTATTTTGGATATAAAAATAATCTTTATGGAACAAAAGGAACATTTATTGTGTAACTGGGAGTCTCGTGAGTGAAAACATCCGATCATCAAAAGTAAGCGATTCATTTTATTGCTTTTCTAACTTTCGTGACCAATCTACTTTGCTGCTAGCTGTTTGTAATGTTATGTCTGCTGAGAGAGATGCCCTTACATAAACGCTTGGTATGCTTTCACCGAAAAGCTTTTTTGAAATCTGACACGCCAGGTGGATTAACAACAAGCTAAACTGTGTTTTGCTATATTGCACTTGTGATTTCATGAAAATTAAATATTTTTAGTAATTTAATTTGAATTTAGCGCTCTACAATTCAGCGAATGTTGACAAATGATCCCGCTAAAGGGATGGGTGCATCAAGAAGTTAAGGGCAAGCCATGCTTCCATGTTCTGAGCCATTTGTAATTTTCCTAAATCCCTCTTTGTGGCACCTGACCACACTACTGAACAGTAGTCTAGGTGCGACAAAACTAGGGCCTGTAGGACCTGCCTTGTTGATAGTGTTAAGACCTCCCCATCTCTCCCCATCCCCACAACATGGTAGCAGCACAAAACATGGTACAAACATTATTGGGCACAGACAACAGCACAAAGTGCAAGAAGGTAGAGACAACAATACATCACAAAAGGCAACCATAATTATCTGTCAGTAAGAGTGACCATGATTGAGTCTTTGAATGAAGAGATTGAGATAAAACTGTCCAGTTTGAGTGTTTGTTGCAGCTCGTTCCAGTCGCTAGCTGCAGCGAACTGAAAAGAGGAGTAACCCAGGGATGTGTGTGCTTTGGGGACCTTTAACAGAATGTGACTGGCAGAATCGTATAAGACTATATCATCTGCATATAAATGGATGAGAGAGCATCCTACTGCCTGAGCTATGTTGTTGATGTAAATTGAGAAATGTGTGGGACCCAGGATCGAGCCTTGGGGTACTTCCTTGGTGACAGGCAGTGGCTGAGACAGCATATTTTCTGACTTATACACTGCACTCTTTGAGAGAGGTAGTTAGCAAACAAGACCAAAGGCCCCTCAGAGACACCAATATTCCTTAGCCGGCCCACAAGAATGGAATGGTCTACTGAATCAAAAGCTTTGGCTAAATCAATAAAAATAGTAGCACAATATTTCTTAGAATCAAGGGGAATGGTGACATCATCGAGAACCTTTAAGGTTGCAGTGACACATCCATAACCTGAGCGGAAACCAGATTGCATACCCGAGAGAATGCTATAGACATCAAGAAAGCCAGTCAGTTGATTATTGACAGGTTTTTCCAACACTTTTGATAAACAGGGCAAAATAGAAATAGGCCTATAACAGTTAGGATCAGCTTGATCTCCCCATTTAAATAAAGGACAAACTGTGGCTGCCTTCCAAGCAATGGGAACCTCCCCAGAAAGGAGAGACAGGTTTGGCGATGATATGGGGCAGGAAATTTAAAGAAAGGGCTTAACCATGTTTTTTTGGGGTCAAGTTTAAGGAGCTCCTTTAGCACCTTAAAGTTGTATGTTTAATATGTTTTGACCATGACAATTTTACAATCCAGGGTTACTCCAAGCAGTTTAGTCATCTCTACTTGCTCAATTTCCACATTATTCATCACAAGATTTAATTGAGGTTTATGGTTTAGTGAATGATTTGTCCCAAATTCAATGCTTTTAGTTTGGAATTATTTTGGACTAACTTATTCTTTGCCACCCATTCTAAAACAAACTGCAGCTCTTTTTAAGTGTTGCAGTAATTTCAGTTGATGTAGTAGTTGATGTAGTAGCTGTGTATAGTGGCATGTCATTAATAAAGATTGAAAAAAGTAGGGGCCTATAAATTTAACAGTGAAAAGGTGACTCCGGGATGCGGTTCTTCTAGCCAGAGTTGCAAAGAAAAAGCCATATCTCAGAATGTTCAATAAAAATAAAAGATTAAGATGGGCAAAAGAGCACAGACACTGGACAGAGGAACTCTGCCTAGAAGGCCTGCATCCCGGAGTCGCCTCCTCACTGTTGACGTTGAGACTGGTGTTTTGCGGGTAATATTTAATGAAGCTGACAGTTGAGGACTTGTGTGGCGTCGGTTTCTAAAATTAAACGATCTAATGTACTTGTCCTCTTGCTCAGTTGTGCACCGGGGCCTCCCACCCCTCTTTCTATTCTGGTTAGAGCCAGTTTGCACAGTTCTGTGAATGGAGTAGTACACAGCGTTGTACGAGATCTTCAGTTTCTTGGAAATTTCTCGAATGGTATATCCTTAATTTCTCAGAACAAGAATAGACTGACAAGTTTAAGAAGAAATTCCTTTGTTTCTGGCCATTTTGAGCCTGCAATCGAACCCATGAATGCTGATGCAGCAGATACTCAACTAGTCTAAAGAAGGCCAGTTTTCAGCTGTGCTAACATGATTGCAAAAGGGTTTTCTAATGACCAACTAGCCTTTTAAAATGATAAACTTGGATTAGCTAACTTGTCCATTTGGAAGACCCATTTGCGACCAAGCTTTAACTTCCTGACTGATGTCTTGAGATGTTGCTTCAATATATCTACATAATTTCCCATCCTCATGATGCCATCTATTTTGTGAAGTGCACCAGTCCCACCTGCAGCAAAGCACCCCCAAAACATGATGCTGCCACCCCTGTGCTTCACGGTTGGGATGGCGTTCTTCGGCTTGCAAGCCTCCCCCCTTTTTCCTCCAAACATAATGATGGTCATTATGGTCAAACAGTTCTATTTTTGTTTCATCAGACCAGAGGACATTTCTCCAAAAAGTACGATATTT